>NW_016157153.1:612330-628708 GCF_001687245.7 Rhagoletis zephyria | reverse complement strand
GACGTCCAGACAAACAGTTGGAATCCCATATTGGTGTACATATGCTCGTCCAAATTGCCCTAAAGCCCACTGTCACTTTGGGAACAATCTCTCTCTTCACGAAAAGATTTACCCTCATGGTCACAAATGGACGATTTTCTTCTTCAAGATACGAAGTAGTCGAAAGACTGAACAGGCTTCATCCAAACCAAAATAAACAAAAACCAGTCGCTCATCAAAATGCTGCGCAAAACAGGTCCTTTAACAGGACTTAAATCTTTGAGGCAGAACCTAAGAGGGAAACAACTTGCTCTTACTGCAAGTCTCCTCATCCCATTAGAGTCTGCCCACAATTTAAGCTAATTTCGGTACCGAACCGAATACTCATAGCACTAATGAGTGTCCGAGCAAGTGGTCATGTACACATTGCCAACAACGGCATCACTCGCTGCTGCACATGACTCCCAAACCACAATCTCGACACTCCAGTGCGCTAGCGAATGAAACCGCCGCACAGCACACTAGTGCCCAGTCGACACCTCCCGCTTGGCAAACGCAGTCAAGCTCCATTTCCAGCGAGCTACCGTGCTGTTCCAAACAAGCACAAATAAAATCATTGCACACTAGAGGGCTGCATGAATGCATTCAAAACGGCTTTTGAATTATTCATATACAAAACGAATGAATGATTTTGGCTTAAAATTTTTTTGAATTTGAGTGAATAGCTGTTCTGATATTTGTGTCGACATCACAATATTGAAACAAAGTGAAAATAAATTGAATTGAAATAAGTGACAATTTTATGTATGAATATCCAAAAATATTTTTTCTATGCACATATGTACAAACAAACAGGGTGCGTTTCTTTATACATTCCGGATAATCCGATTTCACAGCCAGAATAAACAGAACGCGTTTGAAATATACGTTAACATATCATCAGGAACGTTCTAAAGAATGAGTAAACAAAGAAGTTTATTCCAAACGTTCAGAATGAATAAAGAAATGCAGCCACCATGTATGTATGTATGTATTGCTGCGCTCCTATTAGAAACGAAAAAACTTGTTTGTAGAAAAAAAACTTTTACCGAACTGAGTTTGAATGATTTGAATGTTTTCCATTCATTCATTCACATTCTTCCATTTGAAGGTAGAAAATATAAAACAAAATGTATATTCATAACTTACAAAATTCCAAACGCTGAGTGTTTTGTATGTGAAGTAAAATATTCAAATTTACTGTACTCTGTTTGGCTAGAAGTTTGAATGAATTCATGCAGCCCTCTATTGCACACCGACAATGATAGCAAAATTCTCCTTCCAACTGTCATGGTCGCAGTTGAACACGAGGGGGAATTGTTTCAACTTAGAGCCTTGATTGATCAAGGCTCACAAAGAACTTTCATTCCCTCGAAGGTCAGAAACGGTTGAAACTACCATTGCGAACATTCCAAGTTCGAAATTTCCGGCATGGGTGGACACCTGGCACAAAGCTCCTCAAAGCTTTGTCCACTAACATTGGTTGCACCCAAAACCATGCAGCGGATATATACACAGGCCATCGTGTTACCTCAGCTTGCGAGGCACATGCATACATTCACCATTAGCCGTGAAAACTGGCAGCGATTCAAGATCCTTGAACTTGCTGACCCAAGTTGCCACATACCAGCTCAAACTGATATGGTAATCGGCAGCGATATACTTCCACAAATCCTGCTGGAAGCTATACTAAAGATTTGCGACACTATACTTGCGCAAAAAAACAATATTTGGCTGGATTCTCAGTGGCCCAATAACCGAAAGTGTGGTGTCATTCTCGACACAAGTAGAAGAGTGCTCGAATGCAGCTCTCAGCTCTCAGCTTCGAAAGTTTTGGGAAGAAGAGGAGATTCAACAACCTCCACAAATTTCCCCTGAAGATCAGGCATGTGAAAATATGTATGCAACAACAACGACTCGTGCCCCAAATGGTCGATACATTGTGCGACTTCTATTCAAGGAAGAATTCCCAAAAAAGCTGTCTCTAGGCCACTCTCGGTCTGCTGCACTTCAGCAGTTTTTCAGTATGAAGCGATCGCTTCAGGAGACTTCGGCACAATGTACAATAATGTGTTGCAAGAGTATATCGACCACGGTCATATGGAGCACGCGAAGCCATGCGAGATAGTATCTAATGGCAAATACTTCACGTTCTACTTGCCACATCATGCCGTCGTCAAACCACCATAAGGTGACCACCAAAGTTCGCGTGGTATTTAACGCCTCAAAATATCTGGTTCAGGAAAATCCCAACGATGTGTTGCAAACTGGTCCCACACTCCAGCCAGATCTCATGCTGCTCATTCTGTAGTGGCGAATGCACAGATTCGTGTTCAATGGGGACATCGAAAAAATGTATCATCAAATACTGATCCATGAGGACGATAAAGATTTTCAGCGAATCTTATTTCGCACATCGGCTGACTCTCCTGTCACCGATTATAATCTCAAAGCCGTAACGTTCGGCGTTAATTGTGCACCATTCCTCGCTATCCGCACCCTGCATCAATTAGCAGATGACACGATAGCGACGTTTCCCTTGGCTGCCACAATACTTAAAACCGAAACGTATGTGGTTGACATCCTATCCGGAAGTCATGATATTGACAATGCCACTGAATCACTTGTTCAAAAAATTTCCAAAAGATGATCTTCTCGATTCCAACCTTTTGAAATTTGAGAGCGCTTCCACTACCAAAACCCTTGGTATACAATGGAACGCACTGACAGATAAATTTTCCTATACCATTCTGCCTGCATCGACATCGAATGCCGTCACAAAGCGACAAATCTTATCCTCTGTCGCAAAACTTTTTGACCCGGCAGGATGGCTATCGCCAGTGATGATTCAAACAAAGATTCTGCTTCAAGAACTTTGGCTGGATGGCGTTGACTGGGACGAATGTGCCAAACCTATATCCTTACCAAAATGGCAACGGTTCGCAGAAAATCTGCCAGCCACCTGCACCACCGAAATCCCTCAATGGGTTAACTTCACTCCGGGGTAAGATACCCAAATCCACGGGTTTTGCGATGCCTCGGAAAAAGCATGTTGCGTTGCGATTTACATCCTCGTAGATGCTAGCAACCAAAGATATTCCACTCTCTTGGTTGCGTACATGTTCGTGAAAGTCGCACCACTGAATACGGTAAGCTTGCCTCGCCTAGAGCTTTGTGGTGCAGTCTTACTCGCAAAACTGGATGCATGGCCAAGGTCAAAGGCATGCAGTGCATCTCCACCAGAAAAGCGCAAGGTGGAGGTATATCACCCGCTCGAAAAAGAGGTCGATTTTCTTGATCGCTTTTCTTCTTTCTCTCGAGCACTCCGCGTGACTGCGTACATATTCCGCTTCGTGCGCAATGCTCGCAATAAATCACGGGTTAGCTACAATCGCTAATCCACATCTGACACATAGCGAATTTCAATATGCAAAAATATGTCTTATCAACGCTGCGCAATCACGCCATTTCCCAAGNTCAAATACTGATCCATGAGGACGATAAAGATTTTCAGCGAATCTTATTTCGCACATCGGCTGACTCTCCTGTCACCGATTATAATCTCAAAGCCGTAACGTTCGGCGTTAATTGTGCACCATACCTCGCTATCCGCACCCTGCATCAATTAGCAGATGACACGATAGCGACATTTCCCTTGGCTGCCACAATACTTAAAACCGAAACGTATGTGGTTGACATCCTATCCGGAAGTCATGATATTGACAATGCCACTGAATCACTTGTTCAAAAAATTTCCAAAAGATGATCTTCTCGATTCCAACCTTTTGAAATTTGAGAGCGCTTCCACTACCAAAACCCTTGGTATACAATGGAACGCACTGACAGATAAATTTTCCTATACCATTCTGCCTGCATCGACATCGAATGCCGTCACAAAGCGACAAATCTTATCCTCTGTCGCAAAACTTTTTGACCCG
This sequence comes from Rhagoletis zephyria, assembly GCF_001687245.7. NCBI lineage: Eukaryota > Metazoa > Arthropoda > Insecta > Diptera > Tephritidae > Rhagoletis > Rhagoletis zephyria. The sequence continues at coordinate 624,752 of NW_016157153.1, read as the reverse complement.
GCAGGATGGCTATCGCCAGTGATGATTCAAACAAAGATTCTGCTTCAAGAACTTTGGCTGGATGGCGTTGACTGGGACGAATGTGCCAAACCTATATCCTTACCAAAATGGCAACGGTTCGCAGAAAATCTGCCAGCCACCTGCACCACCGAAATCCCTCAATGGGTTAACTTCACTCCGGGGTAAGATACCCAAATCCACGGGTTTTGCGATGCCTCGGAAAAAGCATGTTGCGTTGCGATTTACATCCTCGTAGATGCTAGCAACCAAAGATATTCCACTCTCTTGGTTGCGTACATGTTCGTGAAAGTCGCACCACTGAATACGGTAAGCTTGCCTCGCCTAGAGCTTTGTGGTGCAGTCTTACTCGCAAAACTGGATGCATGGCCAAGGTCAAAGGCATGCAGTGCATCTCCACCAGAAAAGCGCAAGGTGGAGGTATATCACCCGCTCGAAAAAGAGGTCGATTTTCTTGATCGCTTTTCTTCTTTCTCTCGAGCACTCCGCGTGACTGCGTACATATTCCGCTTCGTGCGCAATGCTCGCAATAAATCACGGGTTAGCTACAATCGCTAATCCACATCTGACACATAGCGAATTTCAATATGCAAAAATATGTCTTATCAACGCTGCGCAATCACGCCATTTCCCAAGCGAAAAAAGCGCTTTTCAAGTTAAAAAGCCAATTAACAAAAAAGTCCTCTTCTTGTTTTCAATCCTTCGTTGGACAAAAACGGACTTCTACCGGTTAATGGCCGACTAGCACATTCCACATTGAGCTATAATGAAAGGCGCCCAATAATTCTCCCTACCGAATCGAGGTTCTGCCAGCTATATTTGGAGTTTTTACACTCGCTGCTGCTTCACGCAGAAACCCGATTAATACTCCAAATGGTAAGGCAAGAGTACTACGTACCAAAGCCAAAACCTCTGATTAAAAAACAACAACAAACAACACACCCAAATAATTGCCGCTCTACCCCCTGAGCGCTGCAGTTTCTCACTCCCCTTTTCTACAACTGGAGTAGATTTTGCAGGGCTATTCCAAATTAAAGCATCGGTGCTAGATCTACCACCCTTATCAAGGGATACGTTGCAGTTTATGTCTGTTTTTCCACAAAGGCAGTGCATCTCGATCTATGCTCGGATCATACAACCGAAACTTTTCGAGCAGCATTCGCCCGCTTCGTTGTTAGACGAGGTTTCCCCTCAAACATGATGAGCGACATGGAAAAACCTTCATAGGCGCCCAGCGCGCTAGAGAACGCGACTTCGTTAAATTCCTTAACGAATGTTAATAATAATAATAATAAAAATATGCCCCTCAAGGCCCCCACATTGGCGGCCTGTGGGAATCTGCAGTGAAAAGCTTTAAATTCCATCTGAAGAAAATCGCTGCAACCCACAAGTTTACCTTTGAAGAATTCACGACGCTTCTGGTGCGAATTGAAGCAGTCCTCAACTCGAGGCCTCTGTCCGCACTTTCCCAAGACCCAGCTGATATGACACCACTTACCCTGGATCACTTCCTTCGAGGTGCACCGCTATTGGCCATTCCCGAGCCTAATGCGGAAGACCTCTCTCTACTAAACCGGTGGGAGAAAGCCAAAGCACTTCACCACCAATTTAGTCGCCGCTGGAAAGAAGATTACCTCAAAGATCTTCAGAAGCGATACAAGTGGAAAACTTTACAACGCGATTCACAGCGAGGCGACATCGTCATGATCAAAGAAGATTCGCTCCCCCCCACCGAGTGGCGATTCGGACGAATCGAAAACGTTCGCCACGGCCCTGATAACCACATACGTGTCGTAGAAATCCGTACACAAAATGGAGTTATCACGCGGCCACTTGTCAAACTGTGCTTCCTTCCCACGGAGGATTCTCCGCGCAAAGCACAATAAATAATTGAGTAGTCCACTTGCAAAGTGCGCTATGTAACATTTTTTCGATTTTTAGTTTTTGGAGGATTACGTACCAGTATTTATAGTAGTTTCATGTCCACTAACAACACAGTGCAAAATCTGTTTATATTCTGAAAAAAAATAGCATCAAATGTTAACTCTTCTTCCAAAAGTCGCTATCATACTTGTTTATAAACTTTCAAAAGTATACATCTTCTGATGAACTTAGAAAACTGCTTTAGGTCATATAGATTGTTAATGTTATCTTATGTCATGCTATGTTATGTTACAATTTTATAAGGCTCTTATTTATCCAAATTTTCAGGTAATAATTAAAAAAATTCAATATAAATGTTACTTGTTGTCGTAGCTGTTTTTTCAAATTTGTGGCTTTCTATTATAAAATCACATAACGCTGTTTGCAACTGGACTACTCAATTATATAAACACTTATATTATTGGGGTTCTCGGGACTACTTCGGTATTTTTGGGACTATTTTGGGTTTTTCGAAATTACTTCCGAGGGTTGCGGGGTTCTCGGGAATACATCGGAATTTTTGGAACTATTTCGGGTTTTTCGAGATTACTTCGAGATTTTCTTGGTTCTCGTGAATATATCGGGTGTAATGTTTGGTTATAATTTTCTAATGGTTTGAGTATTATTCTAAGCCCTCCGGCTGCTTTGCTGAAGCGTATAATGCCTGTTTATGATTCAAACACGTCAATTGGAGTTGAGTGAAAGAATGTTTATTTCTCGGCTCATCGCCGACATATATACTACAACATGCCTACAATCCATTACAATAGTTTAGTTATAAAATATCTTATTTACTATGAGTAAGGCCAACGTTTTGAATTGGAAATGCCCTTTGCCAGCGGAGAATGCCGTTAATGGTCTAGATTTAGTATTCAGTGGAATCTGTTGAAACGAACTAGTCATGTCTAAAGTCGAGAAGTATTTTGCTTTTCCCAACTTGTCTAATATGTCATCTAGCCTTGCTAGTGGGTACTCGTCATTTACCGCCTTTTTATTTAACTACCTAAAATCTACGACTAATCTCCATTTTTCTTCTTTATTGTTGCTCTTTTTAGGCACTACTAAAAGTGGCGAATTATAAGGACTCACTGATGGTTCTATGATGTCAGTTGCCATGAGCTCTGATACCTGCTTATCAATTTCTTTTGATTGACCATTTGGTATTCTATAGTTCTTTATATAAACTGGAGCCTTATCTGTAGTTGAAATATGCTGCTCATAGAAATTATTAACCGTTAAAGCTTCGCCTTCTAGATGGAATACGTCTTGAAACCTCTCACAAATTTCTACTATCGACCTTTCTGCATTCTCATCTAAGTTATCTACCTTTAAAAGCTTTCTTATTGCATTGAATCTATTTGGGCGCCTACGCATGTTTGTATTATATAGAACATTGTAACGAAGCGTTTTCTGTAAAGGCCCCGTCGCTTCTGTTTTCTATGCTGGGGTATACTCGCCGTGCCCAGGGTCCGTTACAATAAATTTATATTGTGGGGCCTTTGCAAATAGTAATTTATTTATTTATCCTTATTCTCTATAACGTCGAAATTCTTAAGATTACAAACACAATATGATTAACGGGATGTAAATTCCTAACGGTGCTATTCTGTCGGCGCTGCTGTATCGTCGCTCGGTCGCTGTGCGACGCCGGCGCTCTGCTGCTATGTGGCGTCGGCGTTACTATGCCGGCGCTCTGCTTCTGTGTGGAGTCGGCGCTCTGCTGCTATGTGACGTCGGCGTTACTATGCCGGCGCTCTGCTTCTGTGCGACGTCGGCGCTCTGCTTCCATACGACGTTGGCGCTCTGCGGATGTACGACGTCGGCTCTCTGCTGCTGCGTGACGTCGGCGTTCTACTATGCCAGCGCACTGTTGCCCCACGATCGGGCGTCGCTGTCACACGTGTTCGCGGTGGACTGTGGCGTGGCGGCGCTCTACTCTTGAATAGCCAAGCCTTGTATAGTCGCCTATTTACAAGTCGTACCCTATTCACTGGTAGCTGTGCGTTCACGACCACGGCTCCGCTACTGACGCGTAGACTCTGGGCGACGTTGGCGCTCCCTGTTGGTGCGCGGCTGCTGGGTGACTGCGGCGTTACTCCGTTGGTGCGCGGCTGCTGGGTGACGTCGGCGCGGTGCTGGTGGGCGAACTGGCGTCACCGTCACGCTGATTCACGGTGTACTGTGGAGTGGCGGCACTCTACCCTTGAATATCCAAGCCTTGTTTAGTCGCCTATTTACAAGTCGTGCGCTATTCGTTGGTAGCTGTGCGTTCACGCCACAGCTCCGTGCTGACTGTCTCGTATGTTGCCAAGTCCCATCTGTTATAGCTGGTGTTCTTCGTGTTGCTGAGTTGTGTGGCTACATGTTGCGTTGCTATGGTGACGGTGTTGCAAAGGAGTGTTGATACGGTCTCTCGTGTTGGTTAGCCGTTTCGATGATGTTGCTGTAGTCGTTATTGTTGCCGGTGTAGTCGTTATTGTTGGTGTCGGGGTTTGCGTTCGAGTGGGCTAAATTCCGCGGATATTTAGTCCTCACAACATTCTATCTGTTTAATGGTTTTATGCTTTATTCCCTTCGCTGACACGATTGAGTTGGCTATAAATACATCTTTCATTACTTCTTTCCCGTGCACTACACTATCTTCTTCTAAGTGTAATTTCACTGCTTTAACTTTCTCACTTCGTGCTGGTATTGTAATGTTAGCGATAGAATTTAAGTTCATATTCATAGGTAATACTCTTTCTTCTCCTTCTACGACAATGATTAACGTACAGGTTTCATAGTCAATCTTACAGTCATGTTTTATTAAAAAATCTCTACCGAGTATCCCATCGGTGGTTAGACTTATTTTACACTGAACCACACTAAATTGATGCACTATCTTTTTATCGCCTATAAGCAATTTAACTTTAGCTGTGCCTCTAGTTGTTAACGTCTCACTTGTAATACCATTTATTTGGCAACTCTCTCTATGCTCTATACCTTTAGTGTCACCTAAAACGCTTTCTTTAAGTATGGAGATGTCAGCTCCTGTGTCTACTAATAAACATACTGTTCTAGGGCTACCTCCAATTCCTAGTTTTATGTAGTTAGTGGAGCTGTTTACTTGGGTAATATGAACTAATTTCTTCTTGGTGTGTACCCCGGATTTCGCTGGCCGGGGACGTAGGACGTACCCGTTTCCCTGATCGGGTCGTCTTCCTCCTCTGAAATTGTCATTTCCTCCTTTAGAGTGCTGGCCCCTATTGTCCACAGAGCCTCTCTTATTAAAAATTGTGTTTTCGTTCTTATTGAAATTCCTATTGAAACTATTCCTGCTTCTGTTTGCGTACAGAACTTGCGTGGGCCTTACTGGACTGACTTCTTTGGCCACTTGTATTGCTTCTGCTAACTTGACTGGCCTAGCTGTTGCTACCATTGCCTTGTAAGGCTCAGACAAGCCTTTTTTAAAAGCTGATAGACCCATTTGATCATTGAGCTTCACAATGATCTCCCTATGTTCAGTACCTTGCTCTGCCAACTGTAGTTCACTTAATGCAGCTAATAAACTCTCCATGCGTGTCGCGTATGCTTCGACTGATTGCGTGCCTTAATAGCACCTGACAATATCTGCATGTAAAACTCTCTTTAGGGTTGGTATGTCAGTCGGTGTATGTTCTGCTATTAATTTGTTTTTTACTTTTTCAGCTAGCTTGGTCATTAATATTAATTTTACTAGGATTTGAGCATCATCTCTTAAAGTTTCGCTATAAAATTCTATGTAACCTGAAAAGTTATTTAAATCTTTTTGTTCCCCGCGGAACTGCGGTATTATCTTTATGGCTTCTACCAAATTAAATTCTGCCATGATCCAATTTTTTTTTCAGAGGTCTCTTTGATTACCAAAAACTTTCCTATCTCTTTGGCTAACCCGTCATATTTTTCTTTTAACCCTTCGATATCATCACTAGGCGCATCTTCGAGTATTCTTAACCATGCATCAGAGACGTATCGCTTTGTTTTTTCTACGTACACCCTTGTGTACTTTCTTGCCGGTGCCTTTTTTAGTTTCGCTAAAAGTTCATTTAAATTATTAAACTCCATAAACCCCTTTACAAATTCTGCTTAAGAATTTATTCATGTATGTAATGTTTTTAAGATCCTAGACCTTGGTTCTATCATATATATTTGTTGCATTTAGCATGTTAATATTTAATGTAATATTTATTGTAAAATTGATTGATGCTATACATTATTGTTTACGCTCTTATACGCATGTTTTTATATATATTTTTTATAATGCGCATTTAGTTTTAACAGTACTAAAATAATTAAAATTATTGAGTTTACATATATTAATTTTGTGGGTGTATCAAACTGCTGTGATGCGGATGCTACTGCTGCGGCTGCATTGTTGTTGTTGTTATTAACAATTCCCTCCTTTGTTTGGGTGCCACCCATCTTTCCTCAGTTTTGTTGCTATGTAATGCAGACGAACATATATGCGAAAGGGAAATCTATTTCCTAGTGCAAAGTTTAAAGGGATCGGAAGAGTATGAGTCAGGATAGCAAAATATTTATATTATATTTATACTTTGGAAATATACCTCTAGGAAAAAGAAATATTCTTCCCAGCATTCTTTACAGTTTCCAAAGAAGTATGAAAACATTCCATTTTGTTGGACAGCTAATTTCGTTTTAATCGTGCGATGTCATTAGTTAGACTCTTTTCCCCTCTGTAATGTAATGTTTGTCATCAGGACCTAAGGCCTTCTTTCAAAACATATCAGACTTGTTCCCTGAACGGTCGGCAGGATCGCCATATAATGTTTGGTTATAACTTTCTAATGGTTTGAGTATTATTCTAAGCCCTCCTGCTGGTTTGCTCAAGCGTATAACGCCTGTTTGTGATTCAAACACGTCAATTGGAGTTGAGTGAAAGAATGTTTATTTCTCGGCTCATCGCCAATCTATTACAGGGGTGGGCAATGCCGAGGTAGAAAAGAGCAAAATCTAAATTTTAAATGCTACAAAGAGCCTCGAAAAAACAAAAACTTTATTTTTAAATACAATTATTATTCGAAATTAAAAACATTAATTTTATTATTATTCTAATGTACGTCAAATAGATATTAAAGAAAATTTAAAAGATCCATTTGGTAAAATTTTCATAATCTGGTTTTACGTCAGTTAAAGCCGTTCGTAACAGTTCTGTTAAATGTTGGTTAGTCAATAGGTACGTTCGTTTAAAATCTCCAGTAAAAAAGGTCCAACAGCAAAATTCCGCCGAAATGTCATCTGTTCTCTCACAAGAGAAAAATTTCCAAAATAGTACGCGAGCAGAAAATTTGCAGAAACTTGCAAGTTAGAAGAACAGCTGATAGAAATTTTTTTGACATTCATAAGTATAAAACTGAAAACCTAAGAAAACAAATCCTGACACAGTTCACTGACTAAAAGAATAATTACTTACTTCTTACAAGTTTAATTAGTCGCATTTTACTATTTTAACTTCCAAATCAAATTCAATTTAGGGATCTGCGTAAATTCCAATTAACTGTTTTTGATCAGCTGTTTTCTTGTTGGCAAATTGCTGTTGGCAAAAAATTTTCCAGCAGAAACTAGCCGCTTTCCCTTAAAATGAAATGTAATTTTGCTCTCTCAATTTCCCCTACTTTGCTTACACGAACACAAAAAGCTGATAGCTTTTTTAAACTTCAATGATTGTTAGGTACGCGAACTTTACGAATTTCACTGTAGAGTACAAAGACTCACAGTTATACGTTGTACCAAAAATTTAAAATATACGACACGCAGCTGTTTTCAACAGCGGATATTTTAAATCTGGTACTTTTTGCCGACAATTCAAGCAATAGCAAAGCTTTATGTTGCAGTTCCAGTGCCTTATCTTCTTTTAATTCCAAAAACACCAACTCTTCTTCGCTTTTCTTAAAAAGAAAAATTTCGGTTATTGTAAATTCATCCTCAATTATGTTACATAAAAGAGGGTTTATGAAGTATGCAAACGTACATTTAAATAATTTCAAATCGGCAAATCTTTTTTTAATATCTGCTTTTAAATCATGCGCAATATTTTTTTCTAGGAATGAAAAATGATGAAATGGTCTTTTTTTGAGATCATGATTAAAAAGACGTAGTTAAGCTTCCACCATAGATCTGGTATTCACAATACGCCAAATCTTGGAAAAGACCCGCGAGAATAGGATCGACACTCACCATATATTTGTCGATTTCAAAGCCGCTTTCGACAGCACGAAGAGAAGTTGTCTTTATGTCGCGATGTCTTAATATGGTATCCCCGCGAAAATAATACGGCTGTGTAAAATGACGTTGAGCAATACCATCAGCTCTGTCAGAATTGGGAAGGACCTCTCCGAGCCGTTTGATACCAAACCAGGTTTCAGACAAGGTGACTCCCTTTCGTGTGATTTCTTTAATCTGATGTTTGAGAAGATAATAAGAGCCGCAGAACTGAACCGCTCAGGCACAATACTTTACAAGTGCGTGCAATTGCTGGCGTATGCCGGCGACTTCGATATTATCGGTAAAAACAAGGGCTACGTCTGTTCTGCCTTCTCGGGATAAGATAAAGAAGCAAAGCGAATGGGTCTGGTGGTGAACGAGGACAAAACGAAGTATCTCCTGTCATCACACAAACAGTCAGAGCATATGCCACACGTTAAGCCACAGTGCAATCCATTACGAGTGTTCTGCATGTGTCATCAATCCACACTCGACCGTCACAACAAATACGCCGACTCAGCAATATGGGCCACAAGTGTTTGATGTAGGTCAGGCACACTACACGGGATCTTCGAGAATATATCGGGAATTTTGGGTCTATTTCGGGATTGTTTGACTATGTCGAGATTTCTTCGGGATTTTCAGGACTATTCCGGGTTTTTCGAGACTACCTGTAGATTTTCGGGATTCTCGGCTCTAAATCGGGATCTGCGAGACTACTTCAGTATTTTTGGGACTTCTTCCGATATTTTCGGGGTTCGCGGGAATATATCGGGATTTTCAGGACTACTTCGTAATTTTTGGGACTATTTCGGGTTTTTCGGTACTATTTTTAGGATTTTTGGGACTATTTTGGAATATTTGCGACAACTTCGATATTTTCGGGGTTCTCGAGAATATATCGGGATTTTTGGGACTATCTTGGGACCCCGAAACCCTCGGAAGTTCCCAATTGGTCCCAAAAATACCGATGTAGTCTCGAAGATCCTGATATAGTCCCGATAACCCCGAAAATATCCAAGTAGTCTCGAAAAACCCGGAATAGTCCTGAGAATCCCGAAGAATATCGAAATAGAATAGTACAAAATCCCGATATATTCCCGAGAACCCCGAAAATCACGAAGTTGTCCCAAAATTTCCGAAATCGTCCCAAAAATCCTGAAAATATCGAAGTAGTGCCGAAAAACCCGAAATAGTCCCAAAAATCCCAAAGGAGTCCTGAAGATCCCGATGTAGTACCGAAAGCCCCCAAAACTCTCGAAGTAGTTTCGAAAAACCCGGAATAGGCTCGAGAATTCCGACAAAATCTTCAAGATCCCGAAATAGCTCCAAAAATACCGAATAAGTCCAAAAATCCTGAAAATCCCGAAGGAGTCTCGAAAAACCCGAAGGAGTTCCTCCGAATTTGTCCCAAAAATATCAAAATAGTCCCAAAAATCCCGATATATTCCCGAGAACCCGGAAAATCGCGAAGTAATCTCGAAAAATCCGAAATAGTCCTGAATATCCCGAATAAATCCCGAAATTGTGTAAAAATCCCGATATATTCCCGAGAACCCCGCAAATCTCGAAGTATTAGAAATATTCCTATAAATCCCCAAGATCCTGAAATAGTCCCAAAAATCCTGAAAATCTCGAAGTAGTGTCCAAAAAACCGAAATAGTCCCAAAAATTGCGGATTGGTAACAAAAATCCCGAAATAGCCACGAGAACTCCGAAAACCTCGAAGTAGTCTCGAAAAGTCCCAAAAATTCCGACTTAATCCCAAAACTCCCGAAGAAGTTGCGTTGCATAAAAGAGTATTATTTAGTTGAAAAATGGCAAATAAAATGATTCGCTCTACAAATCAAATCGCAAATAAATATGATTTCTGATTTGGAGGGCGATTCAAATCACTAATGAGTTTGATTGCTGATTTGGAGGGCGATTCAAATCACAAATCAATTTGATTTCTGATTTGGAGGGTGATTCAAATCACAAATCAACTTGATTTCTGATTTGGTTGACGAATCAAATCACAAATAAAACTTATCTTTTATTTGCTTGACCAAGCAAATCAAACATAAAAGNTCCCGATATATTCCCGAGAACCCCGCAAATCTCGAAGTATTAGAAATATTCCGAATTTGTCCTATAAATCCCCAAGATCCTGAAATAGTCCCAAAAATCCTGAAAATCTCGAAGTAGTGTCCAAAAAACCGAAATAGTCCCAAAAATTGCGGATTGGTAACAAAAATCCCGAAATAGCCACGAGAACTCCGAAAACCTCGAAGTAGTCTCGAAAAGTCCCAAAAATTCCGACTTAATCCCAAAACTCCCGAAGAAGTTGCGTTGCATAAAAGAGTATTATTTAGTTGAAAAATGGCAAATAAAATGATTCGCTCTACAAATCAAATCGCAAATAAATATGATTTCTGATTTGGAGGGCGATTCAAATCACTAATGAGTTTGATTGCTGATTTGGAGGGCGATTCAAATCACAAATCAATTTGATTTCTGATTTGGAGGGTGATTCAAATCACAAATCAACTTGATTTCTGATTTGGTTGACGAATCAAATCACAAATAAAACTTATCTTTTATTTGCTTGACCAAGCAAATCAAACATAAAAGTTATCTTTTATTTGGTTGACCAAGCAAATCAAAAATAAAATTTATCTTTTATTTGGTCAACAAACCAAATCAGAAATCAAATATATTTGTTAATTAAAAGCGGATTTTCAATCAAAAAGGATTTGAAATCACGCAACCCTGCTTCCGAGTTTACCTCTTCCATGAAAAAACAGCTTCTCAAAAAATACAATCGGCGTTCATAGTAGGCATAAAACTTTGTGCTGGTGTATGGTGCGGGGGCATGGACAATGAAAACATCCTATGAAGCGGTTCTTGGATCTTAAGAGAGATTCTCGGCCTTAGCGCGTTGACGATGGCGAATACCGCAGACGATTTAACTATGAGCCATATGAGTTTTACAACGATATCGACATTTTGCGGCGAATTAAAATCCAGCGGCTACGAATGGACAGAAGCGGTCCAACTCTGAAAATATTCAACGCGGGTCGCGATGCTGGTAACAGAGCAAGAGGAAGGCCTCCTGTGCGTTGGAAAGACCACGGGCCTATTACATTTTTCCTGTTTCATATACGTTTGTATGCAACTGTGAAAATTTTTGGAAAACGACAGTGATATTATGGAATATTGTCGACAATTGTGCTGACAATTGTCACTCTGACAAAATTGTCGCGACAATGGCGACAAAACCAAATAGCTTCGTCGGAAAGCTTTCACAGGAGAGTTTTGTAAATTTATTTATATGGATGCTTTCCATTTCCAGACAACTGGTCAGTTACGAGCATGATTTTTAATTTCGACCAAACTCAAATACATTGTTTGTTGGTCCAAATAATGAGACACGTATTTTTTCTTTTGGCTCGGAGAAATTTTTCGGCCGAATTAAACGCGATTTTGTTTTTCAGGCAAAAATCGATTATTCGAATTGACAGTGAGATTTTTTTTTTAAATGCCCATAACTTGTCAAAATTTAATAGATTCCAACAATGTTTTTACTCAAATGTCAGTAATTCTTGTCACTTCAAGATAGAATGATATAATTATTGCTAGTTTTTAAATAGGGCCAATGTATATAAATTGTTACGATTTGTATATTTGGAGCTTTTTGGCCGTTGATTTTAAAGCAAAAACGTTGGTTTTTCTTTTCTGCCTCCTACGCGTTTCGACACATTATTGTGTCTTCCTCAGGGAGTCTATTTATTTTTACAAGAAAACATAATTAACAAACGTGTATACCAAAACATGTTTTTCAAACATACCTTAACATATAATAACATAAAATCACATTAATTATTTTATGGACATCACATTTTTAAATTAACACTTAACATTTAAATACATCAATACTTTATCCCAGCTGTTCGTCTATTACTCGCTATTATCGTTGTGTATGCGCAATTTATATTATCTACATCTTCTTTGTAATTCATTGCACAGTGTATTTGTTGCTGTATTCGAAGCCCTTCTAATGTCATCCTTTTCTTTGTTTTCCTCTCGATGTCTACTATTCTTGCATTATCAAAATCCGCTGTGTGCTCGCTTTTTGTCAGGTGCTGGGCTAATGCAGTTGTCATCTTTCTATTTTTCGCGTCTGTTTTGTGCTCGTTGATTCTGACTCCTAAAGCTCGCTTCGTCGTTCCTATGTATACCTTGCTGCAGCGTTCGTC
>NW_016157153.1:559019-610851 GCF_001687245.7 Rhagoletis zephyria | reverse complement strand
AATCTATTTAATTTTGACAAAGTTATGGGCATTAAAAAAAAAAATTCTCACTGTCAATTCGAATAATCGAGTTTTGCCTGAAAAACAAAATCGCGTTTAATTCGGCCGAAAAATTTTTCCGAGCCAAAAGAAAAAATACGTGTCTCATTATTTGGACCAGCAAACAATGTATTTGAGTTTGGTACAAATTAAAAATCATCATCGTACCTGACCGGTTGTCTGGAAATGGAAAGCATCTATGGTAATTGCGCACATTTCATTACTTTTCAATGATTTGAATAGTTCTTAAAACTAAAATAAAGCAAATGCAATATTACATATAATTTACATATATATTTCATAAGCCTGGCGACAATTTTGTCAACGACAATATTAAACTCCGACAATGACAATTTGTTACTTGGTGACACTTGTTTTTATGAAACAAAACACCCACCAAACTGTCGAATTGTCACTGACAACATGGAAATTGCTTGTCGTTACAAAATTATCACTGTCGCTTTATGAAATAGGCCCCAGGTGCAGAAGCACTTGGCTTCATTTGGAATTTCCAATTGGCGTCCGTTGGCCCAGAAGAATAACGACTGGCGTGCTGTTTTGGACTCGGCAAAAATCGGTCAGGCGGTTACAGCGCCAATATAAAATGAGAAGAAAAAACTGCATACTTAGAATTAAAAAAAAAAAATCTTAATACAAAGTTTGTTTTACAATTTTGATGCATGTTCTCTAATTTTTCTACAAAGTTTGGAATTTGGACTGATATGGTTTCTTTAGATATATATAATTACTAGATCGCAATCTCCCGGTGGTGTTATTTATTTCAATAAATCTTAACATACTTAAACTATGCCAAAAACAGGAGATTTAAAATTTTTTTAACCATCTTCAAAATATTTTCGAACTAAAACTTTCTTAACCCTCTCTCTTGTGATACTTTTTCAATTAACTTATACCCTGAATTCAAACATATATAGATTAAAAAAGGAGACAACCCCTTTACACGTGGTTTAGACATGAAGCCCTTGCGCAACAATTTCGATTGATACCCCTATTATAATACTTCATTGAATAGTTTGAATTATTGAATTTCTGAAGAGTTGACAACCTTTTTAAACCTCTTTCGTCTGACACACATATTTTGATACAAACATATGCATTCAGATTACCGAATTCCTATAATTGAAGTTGAATTGGAATTAAAATATGTGGAAACCCTGCTATACATATGTAGCTTAGAAATAAAGCATTTTCAAGACTTTCATATATATGTATTGTAATAACTCGTTTAACTCATAATATAATTGTACTTGAATTTAGTTTTAAAACAGGTGTAATCCTCTTCAAATACCTCAGAAGATTCTACATGCTCAAGCTGAACATTTCTAAACACTCTTACGCCTGAAACTTTAATTTGAGTATAATTAATTCAAACTCGACTTTTAAAACAAGTGGCAGCTCTCTCCAAAATATTTTCCAACTAAAATCTTATTAAACCCTTTGGTCTGACACCCATATAGTGATACATAGTCCAATTATCTAATTCCCCTATTTCAAGTAGAGTTTGATTTTTCAAATAGATGGCAACCATCCTTCATGTAGTTTAGAACTTAAACCCCTTTCAAAAACATTTCGATTGACACCAGTATTGCAGTAACTCATTTAAATTAAACAAACATTTTTATTCGGGTGGCAACGCTAGTAAAACACCTCAATAATATTCCAAATGTTCAATTTGAAGGTTTCTTAACAATCTGTGGTCTGACACCCATATTTGAATTTTTCAGATAGCTTGCGAATAATTAAGAAGAAACTCTCAGTAAAAACAATACCAAAAATCAACTAAATTTTTATGGGCTGCAAAACTTCATTTTCAAAATTTTTATAAAAAAGTCTGAATAGGAAGTTGCGAATTTGTATGCAAAATTATTGCATTTTCCCGAGTTTTGCACAAAGTTTAGAAATTTTTATTTTTATGTTTTCTGATGTATTTAGTATAAACTGTATTTTTATAAGGAACAAAAAAGGTACATGCATTGTGGAAAATTCTCTGTACTTTAGTTGTGATAAATTGATTTGTTTTACTGGTGTACGTTGTAATGATCTCATGTTTTTATGTTTTTTTTTTGTCAAAATAAAATTTTAATACATCCTTTCGTACGTAATTTTTGTCGAAACGAAATGGAAGGGAGCGAGAGGCCTCTCCCCCCCTTAAGTGTCCCGGTTTGGCAACAGAGATATCTGGCAGCCCTACAAAATATTAAGATTTACGTGAGCTGGACCGATTTGAAAATACATTTGGAGGTATTTTGTATATTGAGTTTTTTTGTTAATAAAAATTTTTTTTTAGATATTTTTTTTTTTTAATATACCTCAGATTACTAAACAGTTTAAGCTTAAAAGGTTTGCATACAAAAATTTAGAAAGATTTTTCTACGGAATCATAATGAGATTTTTTATGCTATTTTTGACCTTTTTTCAAAGACTGGTTTAAGAAAAACTTGAATAACTCAGCCAAAACCTTACCAATTTAGACTTATGAGGTGTCGTTGGTAAGGTATTTTCTCTCCCTTTTAATTTCTTTGCGAATAAGCTCATTCAAAGTATGAAAGAGGAAGGTAAGATAAACACGTGTCATTCCATGTTGAATTAAGATGTGTTGGTATTTGATAAAAAAAAAAATTGGGTCGTGAATGAGTCTTTTTTTGAAAAGAAATAAAAAGGGTGCGAAAATACCTCTACACTGATACCTCATAAGTCTATATCGGTAAAGCAGTTATTCTAGTTTTTCTTACACAAATCTTTGAGAAAAGTTAAAAAACAGCATCAAAAATCTCATTATTATGATTCCGTAAAAATTTTTTTTTTAAATATTTTTATGCAAACTTTTTAAGCTTAAACTTTTTAGTCATCTGGGGGGATTTTTTCCAGAGAATCCTTTAAGAAACTATTTTTATTCATAAAAAACTAAATTTTTAGAGATATTTTCGAACCGGTCCAGCTCACGAAAATCTTAATATTGTTTCGCAATATTTTGATAGAAGTCTTAAAATATGCTAGGTTTGGTAATCCCGCCGGAAAAACCGCAACTTTTTTTGTGGCGATGCAGTCTAATGTACAGTAGTCGAAAAAATTATAGCTGCTCCAAATTTTCACAAGTTTTAAAATATTATTTTTCTTGTTATTTAATTTTGGTTAGTTTTTTATAGTTCATCCGTCTAAACACAAGTTTAAAGGAAGTGTCACACGATTGGGTATTTGCCAAAATTTGGTGCAAATCGTATCCTGTGAATACCCAAATGTTTTTCTTTATGCCAATCCTTTGACTACAAAAAAAATTTACCATTTGTTTATTTTGTACTAATAGCTCAATTTAAAAATGTACTAATCTGTACAAATGTACCAATCGAGTGACACTGAATTAAAAATTTATGCAATTTAAAAAAAATTCAACAAATTTTCGTTAAAATTTCGAATGTTTTAATAAGATTCTGAGTACGCAGTTGTAGTAGAATAAAGTACAAGTTTCAAATGGCTAAAAACTGCGATTAATTTTTTGGAATTTTTAAAAAACCTCGAAATTTGTACGAAAGTTTGTTGATTCTTTTTTAATACTGCACAAATTTGGAAACTTGGATTTACACGGGTTTTGTTAAAGAATGAACTATATTTTTATAAAAAAAAAATAACTAAAATTAAATAACAACGAAAATAATACGTTAAAACTTGGCAAAAAGTGGTTCGGCTATAATTTTTTGACCACAGTATGTAGTTTTGAATATCTTTAATTGGACATGCACATTGTACATAAAGGAAGTACACAACAAAATTAAAAAATGTTTGCCTGTTTTCAAAGCTGATTTTGCCTTTTTTTAAGTTTTTAGTTTAGGGGGGGGGGGGTCAGAACACCTACAACCCCCCCTAAATACGGCCTTGATCGGTTGAGTAGTTAAAGCGTGAAAGCGTAACAAATAAACAAACTCACTTTTGGATTTATAATATTAGTAAGGAAAAATAATAATTAACATTAAACAAACAAAATAAAAATAGCCAAAACTTACATATCGTCGTTTAAAGTACAAAACCGCGTATCGTCATTCTACAAAACCGCGTGACTGACATTTGCTGCCAATAATTGGATTTGCTCACACAAGCTCTTGGCTCAATCCTTATCCATTCGTTCTGAAATATACTAGCCAGAAATGCGATTGCTTTATAAAAAAGAGAACCATTTTGAAATATGAGTGTTTTTACGCTCTAGAAAATAATTTCTACAACTTCACATACGCGGTTTTGCATTTTGCTGATACGCGTTTTTGCATTTTGTTGATACGCGGTTTTGTACTTTAAACGACGATATAAAACCATACCCCTAGTTTGCTAAAGGAAGAAAACTTGGGTATGTTTAACTCTCGTATCTATACTTTCTTTCGCAGTATAATACTTCTTTTTTTGGATTCCAAAAATGGATACTGCGGTTTTTTCCAAAATACTGCATTTATGTTTTTTTGCCGCCTAAATTTTTTAATACACAGTGTTCTCGGAAACACGTTTTAAAAATGCATATACAATGTATAAATATGTACTATTATGTAGAAAAATTGGGACACGACATCTTGACCATTTTTGATCATTTTCCTTTTGGTTGTTCAATGTTTAATAATTTTTTATTAAAATCTAAAATACTTAACACCATCTAATCCACATCACAAACTTTGTAGAGAAATTAAAAAAAATCATAACAACAAACTTTGTATTCATAATTTTTAGAAAAATTCCAAGTACAGTATATTTTGCTTTGCTGCCTTTATGCTTAAGTGCACATTTAAGATACCTACCCTAAAATGCGTACTAGCGGCATTATTTTTAACATTTATAAGGAAACTCCTCCGATAGATGCATTCAACATACCTGCACATTGGCGATACCTGCCTTAAAAATTGTGCAACTATTATTAACTATCAAAGAAAGTATTAGGTTTACCTGCACTGGCCCTACAATTACCTAATTTTACAAGCTTTTATTTATTTTTCTCATCTCGCAGAACAACGAAAATGGCTATCAATTAATGTAGTTATATAGATAATTAGATACCATTCGGTAAAAATTTCGCTTGCAGTAATTTCTACGTGGTAAGTGCTCCTCCATTAATTGGTTTCATAGGGATTCGGATACCTTCCTCATTGAAGTAGTAAAGAAAATTCGCTTAAGTAAGTGCTTTTTTCGGTTAAGTGCACAAGTTTTTCGTGCAAAGAAGGATGGACAGCTAAGCAAAATATACTGTATGCAGTTTTGTAGCTTATTAAGGTGCAAGCTTCAATAGGCTAAAAATTCGCGTTGATTTTTGGTTATTTTTTTTGCCGACAGTGTACTATTTTCTTCCATACAAAAGTCCAATATAGTAACTTTATATGGACGAAAATTAGTGACACCGCACAGTGGGGCAAAAAACGTTGCTGTGGACTAATCAATTTTGAGCGCCCAACTATGAACCGATTTCAATTGTTTTTTTAAATAAAATACAATTAAATTTCGCGTGGATCTATCCGTGGTGATTTTTTAAAAGAGCTCTGTTTTTTTATTTATTTATGTTGAAAAATTAAAGAAAAAACAATTTTTCGTGTAAGTGCTTCCACTCTTTTGGAAAATACTTGAAATTAATTTCAAATGGAAATCATTTAAAAAATTATTCCTAAACATTTTTTCATAGGATACGTTTAATTAAAAAATGTATTTCATTTGTTATCTTTACTAATATATATTTTGAAAGCCGGTTTTTTTCTGTACGAAAAACTTGAGAAAAGCTGTACCGATATTTTTGAAATTTTGGGCATCGACTCCAGACTATCCAAGGATGATAATAGATGAATATATTAGTAAAGATAACAAATTAAGTACATTTTTTAATTAAATGTGTCCTATGGCATAATTTACGAATAATTTTTTAAATAATTACAGACATTTGAAATTAATTTCAAGTGTTTTCCCAAAAATGGGAGCATTGAAATCGGTTCATATTTAGGCTCTCAAAATTGATTTGTCCACTGCACCCCTTTTTGCCCCACTGTGCGCCGTCAGCAAAAAAAAATTAAATTCAAAAATCAACGATATTTTGTAGACACATCAAACCAGAATATTGTTGTGCAACTTTTTTGAATTTTTCTAATTTTTGGGCAGAGTGAGAAATTTGGATTTATATAGCTTTTGTTAGACACATAATTTTTTATTATTGTCATTTTTATTATTATAAATAAATTTTCAATAAATATTTAAAAGCATGAGCGGCTATGGTTATCGGCTTTCTTACATATATGTACATATACAGATTAAATTACATTTTAAGGACAATTCAATGCTTATAAAATAATCAAATTGATTGAACTATTAAATACAATTTCTTAAGTTCAAACTAGGGCTGTGCGGTTTATTGATTACTCAAAATTTTAATTAATCATAAAGTAAATAACTCAGTTATTCGATTAATTAGAAATTATGATTACTCAAAAGTTCAGTTACTCGAGTAATCAAGATTTTTGATTAACCAAAAAAAAAATATTTGAGTAATTTGCTTTATGATTAATCATCATTTCGAGTAAAATTAGTAATCAACATTTCAACTCTTTACCTATGTATAAAGTAGTGTTCTTTGATACTTTGGAAACGACGTTTCTGTTTTCAAAAATTAAAACGAAACATTTTTTTCATATACAAAATGTAAAAAAGAAAATAAAAATTTTCCAAAGCAAACTCTTTTAACGAGCAAAATTATTATTTTTTGAGTAATCATATTTCAAGTAACTCGATTAATCATCATTTTGAGTAATCCAAATCTTGATTGCTCGAGTAATTGATTAACCGAATAATTGATTAACCAACTTGCCCGAGTAATCGAATAATCGCACAGCCCTAGTTCAAACTGCTAATAAAATTATGATGAATATTTACATGATGGTCACGAGGGTTGCTAAGTATAAACCAAGGGGATGAGTTATTAAATCGTAGGTTTCAGTTAGGTTTGGACACTGTGAAACGATATGGGGAATGGTTAGAGGGGCGCTGTTGCAGAATTGACATATGGGCTGCGTTTCTTGTTTTAAAATGTAAAGATGAGTGGCAGTTCTGTGGCCTAGACGAATTCTTGTATATATTCTGTTTTGTTTCGTTGTGGTTGTTGTTGGAAGCCTTAGAGGAGTTCCACTGGGGTTTATCTGTTTGTAATTGTGGTTGTAGTTGGCCCAGTCGACAGAAATTAAATGATTGAGTCTATTGTGAGCGTTTCTGGTAATCATTGCTTTTGAAGATGTAGCGAAGCTAAAGAGTGGAAACAGGTGTAGAGATTTTGCGGCTCTGTCTGCGTTTTCGTTACCTCTGATATTAGCATGGCAAGGAACCAACATGAATTTTGTCGCCAAGGATTTAGCTATGAGGTCATATTTTATGTCTAATATAGTTTCGTGCCCATTGGCCATGTTTTGGACTTCAAACACTGATTTACTATCAGTGCAGATAATGTATTTTTCGTTGAAGTTGTGACAGAATTTCAAAGTGAATAAAATCGCTTCTGCTTCTGCGTGAAAAATTGATTCTAGCCAAATCAGCAAACCGTGGGATACTATGTTGTTTTCATCATCAACTTCGGCGAGCGAGACGTAATCCTTGGATTTATATGCGTCCATGTATAGAAACTTCCAATTTTCGTTCCTGAAAGACTGTGCCACTGCAAGGAAGTGTTGCACATATGCTTCTGAAGTCGTTTCTTTTTTCTTTCGCTTAGTCAGATCTTTTACAAATTTTCCATTTTTTGTCCACATTATAGATAGGTTCTTACAAATTAAATGGCCTATGTTCCTGGCTGAAAAGCTACTTCAGAAGGAGATATTAGTCTTTACGTTTTTATTAGCCACAATAGTTTTTTCGAGATTATTTTCTCTATTGTGGCAACGTTCGTACTGTGCGGTCGCTTAAACATTCGTTTGAAAGAATTTCTAAAGTTATTTTGTTTATGTAAGTGCTAAGGCACTCCGCACATTACGCGCCTAATCATAGTAGAGTAATCGTTTTGTCATGTCAAAACGAATGCATTACGACTCGACTTCTGCACACTTGGGCGCCCTGCGTAAGCCCTGCTGGCGCACACATTACACATTTTCTGGCCGGTCTTTCTCACTAATACACTTCCGCGAACATTTCTGCAATAAAATATTGCATAAACGTTTATGGCTTAATACAGTTGGCACGAGTTTTAGCACAAAATCATTAATTTTCAATTATTTCCTACTGAAATGGCATTTTTCAATAGAACATCGCTGTATTGTGCCAATCCTTTGACTATAAAAAAAATTTACCATTTGTTTATTTTGTACTAATAGCTCAATTTAAAAATGTACTAATCTGTACAAATGTACCAATCGAGTGACACTGAATTAAAAATTTATGCAATTTAAAAAAAATTCAACAAATTTTCGTTAAAATTTCGAATGTTTTAATAAGATTCTGAGTACGCAGTTGTAGTAGAATAAAGTACAAGTTTCAAATGGCTAAAAACTGCGATTAATTTTTTGGAATTTTTAAAAAACCTCGAAATTTGTACGAAAGTTTGTTGATTCTTTTTTAATACTGCACAAATTTGGAAACTTGGATTTACACGGGTTTTGTTAAAGAATGAACTATATTTTTATAAAAAAAAAATAACTAAAATTAAATAACAACGAAAATAATACGTTAAAACTTGGCAAAAAGTGGTTCGGCTATAATTTTTTGACCACAGTATGTAGTTTTGAATATCTTTAATTGGACATGCACATTGTACATAAAGGAAGTACACAACAAAATTAAAAAATGTTTGCCTGTTTTCAAAGCTGATTTTGCCTTTTTTTAAGTTTTTAGTTTAGGGGGGGGGGGGTCAGAACACCTACAACCCCCCCTAAATACGGCCTTGATCGGTTGAGTAGTTAAAGCGTGAAAGCGTAACAAATAAACAAACTCACTTTTGGATTTATAATATTAGTAAGGAAAAATAATAATTAACATTAAACAAACAAAATAAAAATAGCCAAAACTTACATATCGTCGTTTAAAGTACAAAACCGCGTATCGTCATTCTACAAAACCGCGTGACTGACATTTGCTGCCAATAATTGGATTTGCTCACACAAGCTCTTGGCTCAATCCTTATCCATTCGTTCTGAAATATACTAGCCAGAAATGCGATTGCTTTATAAAAAAGAGAACCATTTTGAAATATGAGTGTTTTTACGCTCTAGAAAATAATTTCTACAACTTCACATACGCGGTTTTGCATTTTGCTGATACGCGTTTTTGCATTTTGTTGATACGCGGTTTTGTACTTTAAACGACGATATAAAACCATACCCCTAGTTTGCTAAAGGAAGAAAACTTGGGTATGTTTAACTCTCGTATCTATACTTTCTTTCGCAGTATAATACTTCTTTTTTTGGATTCCAAAAATGGATACTGCGGTTTTTTCCAAAATACTGCATTTATGTTTTTTTGCCGCCTAAATTTTTTAATACACAGTGTTCTCGGAAACACGTTTTAAAAATGCATATACAATGTATAAATATGTACTATTATGTAGAAAAATTGGGACACGACATCTTGACCATTTTTGATCATTTTCCTTTTGGTTGTTCAATGTTTAATAATTTTTTATTAAAATCTAGTTAACTGTATAATACTTAACACCATCTAATCCACATCACAAACTTTGTAGAGAAATTAAAAAAAATCATAACAACAAACTTTGTATTCATAATTTTTAGAAAAATTCCAAGTACAGTATATTTTGCTTTGCTGCCTTTATGCTTAAGTGCACATTTAAGATACCTACCCTAAAATGCGTACTAGCGGCATTATTTTTAACATTTATAAGGAAACTCCTCCGATAGATGCATTCAACATACCTGCACATTGGCGATACCTGCCTTAAAAATTGTGCAACTATTATTAACTATCAAAGAAAGTATTAGGTTTACCTGCACTGGCCCTACAATTACCTAATTTTACAAGCTTTTATTTATTTTTCTCATCTCGCAGAACAACGAAAATGGCTATCAATTAATGTAGTTATATAGATAATTAGATACCATTCGGTAAAAATTTCGCTTGCAGTAATTTCTACGTGGTAAGTGCTCCTCCATTAATTGGTTTCATAGGGATTCGGATACCTTCCTCATTGAAGTAGTAAAGAAAATTCGCTTAAGTAAGTGCTTTTTTCGGTTAAGTGCACAAGTTTTTCGTGCAAAGAAGGATGGACAGCTAAGCAAAATATACTGTATGCAGTTTTGTAGCTTATTAAGGTGCAAGCTTCAATAGGCTAAAAATTCGCGTTGATTTTTGGTTATTTTTTTTGCCGACAGTGTACTATTTTCTTCCATACAAAAGTCCAATATAGTAACTTTATATGGACGAAAATTAGTGACACCGCACAGTGGGGCAAAAAACGTTGCTGTGGACTAATCAATTTTGAGCGCCCAACTATGAACCGATTTCAATTGTTTTTTTAAATAAAATACAATTAAATTTCGCGTGGATCTATCCGTGGTGATTTTTTAAAAGAGCTCTGTTTTTTTATTTATTTATGTTGAAAAATTAAAGAAAAAACAATTTTTCGTGTAAGTGCTTCCACTCTTTTGGAAAATACTTGAAATTAATTTCAAATGGAAATCATTTAAAAAATTATTCCTAAACATTTCTTCATAGGATACGTTTAATTAAAAAATGTATTTCATTTGTTATCTTTACTAATATATATTTTGAAAGCCGGTTTTTTTCTGTACGAAAAACTTGAGAAAAGCTGTACCGATATTTTTGAAATTTTGGGCATCGACTCCAGACTATCCAAGGATGATAATAGATGAATATATTAGTAAAGATAACAAATTAAGTACATTTTTTAATTAAATGTGTCCTATGGCATAATTTACGAATAATTTTTTAAATAATTACAGACATTTGAAATTAATTTCAAGTGTTTTCCCAAAAATGGAAGCATTGAAATCGGTTCATATTTAGGCTCTCAAAATTGATTTGTCCACTGCAACCTTTTTTGCCCCACTGTGCGCCGTCAGCAAAAAAAAATTAAATTCAAAAATCAACGATATTTTGTAGACACATCAAACCAGAATATTGTTGTGCAACTTTTTTGAATTTTTCTAATTTTTGGGCAGAGTGAGAAATTTGGATTTATATAGCTTTTGTTAGACACATAATTTTTTATTATTGTCATTTTTATTATTATAAATAAATTTTCAATAAATATTTAAAAGCATGAGCGGCTATGGTTATCGGCTTTCTTACATATATGTACATATACAGATTAAATTACATTTTAAGGACAATTCAATGCTTATAAAATAATCAAATTGATTGAACTATTAAATACAATTTCTTAAGTTCAAACTAGGGCTGTGCGGTTTATTGATTACTCAAAATTTTAATTAATCATAAAGTAAATAACTCAGTTATTCGATTAATTAGAAATTATGATTACTCAAAAGTTCAGTTACTCGAGTAATCAAGATTTTTGATTAACCAAAAAAAAAATATTTGAGTAATTTGCTTTATGATTAATCATCATTTCGAGTAAAATTAGTAATCAACATTTCAACTCTTTACCTATGTATAAAGTAGTGTTCTTTGATACTTTGGAAACGACGTTTCTGTTTTCAAAAATTAAAACGAAAAATTTTTTTCATATACAAAATGTAAAAAAGAAAATAAAAATTTTCCAAAGCAAACTCTTTTAACGAGCAAAATTATTTTTTTTTGAGTAATCATATTTCAAGTAACTCGATTAATCATCATTTTGAGTAATCCAAATCTTGATTGCTCGAGTAATTGATTAACCGAATAATTGATTAACCAACTTGCCCGAGTAATCGAATAATCGCACAGCCCTAGTTCAAACTGCTAATAAAATTATGATGAATATTTACATGATGGTCACGAGGGTTGCTAAGTATAAACCAAGGGGATGAGTTATTAAAGCGTAGGTTTCAGTTAGGTTTGGA
The DNA here is from genome assembly GCF_001687245.7 of Rhagoletis zephyria. Taxonomy (NCBI): domain Eukaryota; kingdom Metazoa; phylum Arthropoda; class Insecta; order Diptera; family Tephritidae; genus Rhagoletis; species Rhagoletis zephyria. Next base: position 598,822 of record NW_016157153.1, on the reverse strand, counting down.
CACTGTGAAACGATATGGGGAATGGTTAGAGGGGCGCTGTTGCAGAATTGACATATGGGCTGCGTTTCTTGTTTTAAAATGTAAAGATGAGTGGCAGTTCTGTGGCCTAGACGAATTCTTGTATATATTCTGTTTTGTTTCGTTGTGGTTGTTGTTGGAAGCCTTAGAGGAGTTCCACTGGGGTTTATCTGTTTGTAATTGTGGTTGTAGTTGGCCCAGTCGACAGAAATTAAATGATTGAGTCTATTGTGAGCGTTTCTGGTAATCATTGCTTTTGAAGATGTAGCGAAGCTAAAGAGTGGAAACAGGTGTAGAGATTTTGCGGCTCTGTCTGCGTTTTCGTTACCTCTGATATTAGCATGGCAAGGAACCAACATGAATTTTGTCGCCAAGGATTTAGCTATGAGGTCATATTTTATGTCTAATATAGTTTCGTGCCCATTGGCCATGTTTTGGACTTCAAACACTGATTTACTATCAGTGCAGATAATGTATTTTTCGTTGAAGTTGTGACAGAATTTCAAAGTGAATAAAATCGCTTCTGCTTCTGCGTGAAAAATTGATTCTAGCCAAATCAGCAAACCGTGGGATACTATGTTGTTTTCATCATCAACTTCGGCGAGCGAGACGTAATCCTTGGATTTATATGCGTCCATGTATAGAAACTTCCAATTTTCGTTCCTGAAAGACTGTGCCACTGCAAGGAAGTGTTGCACATATGCTTCTGAAGTCGTTTCTTTTTTCTTTCGCTTAGTCAGATCTTTTACAAATTTTCCATTTTTTGTCCACATTATAGATAGGTTCTTACAAATTAAATGGCCTATGTTCCTGGCTGAAAAGCTACTTCAGAAGGAGATATTAGTCTTTACGTTTTTATTAGCCACAATAGTTTTTTCGAGATTATTTTCTCTATTGTGGCAACGTTCGTACTGTGCGGTCGCTTAAACATTCGTTTGAAAGAATTTCTAAAGTTATTTTGTTTATGTAAGTGCTAAGGCACTCCGCACATTACGCGCCTAATCATAGTAGAGTAATCGTTTTGTCATGTCAAAACGAATGCATTACGACTCGACTTCTGCACACTTGGGCGCCCTGCGTAAGCCCTGCTGGCGCACACATTACACATTTTCTGGCCGGTCTTTCTCACTAATACACTTCCGCGAACATTTCTGCAATAAAATATTGCATAAACGTTTATGGCTTAATACAGTTGGCACGAGTTTTAGCACAAAATCATTAATTTTCAATTATTTCCTACTGAAATGACAAATAATTTTTATTTCGGGCTCAAAAAAGTAAACAAATGCCGATATCAAAACGGCAAGCGCCTTACAATGTTGGGCGCTTCGATTCATGAAGTTTTTTTGATTAGGCGAAAACATGATTATGAATCGTAATATACAGAGCTTCATTGAAATACATGTGTTCGGTATAAAAGCTTCATACTTTAGTACGCCGGAACGATTACACTACTATGACTAGCCGTTTAATGTGCGGAGTGCCTAAGTCTGTTCAGCCTTTTCCAAGTTGGATAGGGAAGCAAGCGAATGAGTCTGGTGGTAAACGAGGACAAGACGAAGTATCTCCTGTCATCAAACAAACAGTCAGCACATTCGCGCCTTGGCACCCACGTCACTGTTGACAGTTACAATTTCGAGAAAGTAGAGAATTTCGTTTACTTGGGAACCAGCATTAACACCGATAATAATGTCAGCATTGAAATCCAACGTAGAATCACTCTTGCCAACAAGTGCTACTTTGGACTGAGTAGGCAATTCAGGAGTAAAGTCCTCTCTCGACGTACGAAAACCACGCTCTATAAGTCACTCATCATGCCCGTGCTGGTATATGGCGCAGAAGCATGGACAATGACAACATCCGATGAGGCGGCTCTTGGAGTGTTTGAGAGAAAGATTTTGCGGAAGATTTACGGGCCTTTACGCGTATACAACTCGGAACCCTCTGGTGGTAGCAGAGGAAGAGGGAGGCCCCCTGCGATGGAAAGATCAGGTGGAGAAGGACTTGACTTCACTTGGCGTTTCCAATTGGCGTCAGTTGGTACAGAGAAGAAACGACTGGCGTGCTTTGCTGAACTCGGCCGAAATCGGTTGGGCGGTTACAGCGCCAAAAAAGAAGAAGAAAAAGCGCTAAGCAGTTCTAATTTGCGTAATTTATAATGGAAAAAGCTCTTTGAAGCCAAGCTCCAAGAAATTGTTGTGTTTTAGACATAAAGTGCGTGGATTAAAAATTAACATTCTTGTCATTCCTTGTGCATATTTGCCTTTTTTAGTGCATAATTGTTGTTTTGCGTGAGAGTGCATTTTCCCATATTCCGCGCTTTATCGTACATTTTGCTTATCATCGATGAAATAATTTTCCTGCAAACAGCTTGCTTTTATGCTTTCAAACTGTTTGGCTCAGTGGCTTTAAAACTGTTAAGTTCAGCACGGTTTCTAACCATTGAACTCAACTAACTAATTACATAAGCTTTTCAAGTTCCACTTACTGCGTGTCTTGAAAGATTTTCTTACAATACCTAGACTTCTGTATCTCTCAAACGCTCATATTTGCTACAATCGTACGAAAAGCGTACAATGTGAGTTTTTCTACATAAAAATTGTTACTACTTCGCGCTGCAATGTATTCATCCTACTGTTTTGAAAAATGCAACATTAAAAACGACTTAGAGCGTTTCGTTGCGTGTTGGTTGTGTGATGACTTAGCTCACATAAAATGTGCTGGTCTCCATGGTAGGGTGGCCGATATCATAACCGATATTCATTGGTCTTGCCCTAAGTGCAGATCAACCGAAGTTGACCTTTGTAAAATATTTACGAGCGCCAGGAGTGGCTTCCAGGAGTTGGGTAAGGAGCTAAAACTTCTAAACGAAAAGTTTACGCGATGTGGAGATGCATTTAAAGACTTTAAGTGCATTGAATCTTCATTCTATCCATCACCAAAGCTTAAACAAGCTTCAAAAAAAGCGGAAGAATGGAGGAGACATCATTGTTCCTAATCCCATTGCTTTAGACATTGACACTCTGCCAATTGATTCATTGCCTACTATAAGGAATTAATAAGTTTTAATTCTCCGTGTGTTGAGTTATCTCAAGCTGCAAAAACGAAAGCTGCGTCTGAACTTACATCTCAAAGTGGACCATCTCCGGTGCTCACATAATTGATCTTAGTTCCCGCGAATAAATCTGTGTTTGTTTCGCGCTTTTCTAGTGAAACTTCGGTAGAAGATGTTAAGTCTTATATAACATCAACACATAGCTATTAGAAAATTTAATTTTTCATACGAAAGAAGCATATCTTCATTTAAAATTGATATTTCCGCCGACCATTTTCAAAACATTGTTGATTTTTCATTCTGGCCAAATGGTGCTTTAGTTCGAGAGTTTGAGTTTAAACCTCGAGCTCGGAATGAAAATACTGCTCAAATTCCCTCCTCATGATCAAAAAACTTAAAAGTTATTATTTCTTCAATATTTATTACCAAAATGTTAGAGGTCTAAATACAAAGTTAACCGAGCTGTAATTAAAGTTTTTGATTTAAATTATGAAATATTGGTTTTTACTAAAACTTGGCTAAAACCGAATGTGTTTAATACTGAAATATTGTGTAATAAGTATTGAATATTTAGAAATGATCGCTTGGATAGAAAAGGCGGGGGTGTTTTAATAGCTGTTCAGACTGACTTTTCCTCTGAAAAAGTTGAGTTCACTGGTTCGGATGATGTATTCCTCTGCGTTAGAATACGGTGCCCCTCAAGTAGTGTTTTTCTTGTTGCAATTTATATTCCACCAAACTCTAACCCTTCGGTTTGCTTTAAACATTCTTCATTATTGCTCTCTTTATTTGCCATGGCCTAGCCCTCGGATTCGATTGTTGTGTTGGGTGATTTCAATCTAGCGTGTGTTTCCTGGTATTCGGTGGATGGAATTCTGATGCCAAATTCATCTCGGGATGTGCTCAACCAATTTCTTAACGAACTTTCCGATCTTGGTCTATATCAGATTAATTCAGTTATCAACAACTTAGGTAAATGTCTTGATTTAGCGTTTATTGATGATACTGATAAAAGCACTATAATACGCGGCGATCCTTTAGTTATACCTACAGACCCTTATCACCCACTACTTGAGTTGTCTTTGGCGCCCTCCTACGATTCGTGTTATTGTCCTGAAACTAGAATGCTGAAAGCTCGGCGATATTCTTTCAAATACGCTAACTACGACAAGCCTAATATAGCTATATCTGAAATAATCTGGCCTGAGTACGATAGGGATGTAGAGAACAGTGCCTTACTTCAGTAAACTCATTCCTCTAGTTAAAGAAAATACCGGACCTCGCAACTCGTTGTGGCTTAACTCGGAGCTAAAGCATTTAAAAAATCAAAAAACTAAATAATTTAAGCTTTATAAAAAATCAGGCCTGTCTTCTCACTACGTCGCGTATTCCATCCTTCGTCACAAATACAATGCGTTAAACAGAAAATGTTACAGGAATTACATTAATAAAATTCGCATTAACATCGTTTCTAATCCCAAGTCATTTTATCATTCTTCTAACTCAAAACGTAAAATAAATGTGTTTCCCCCAACACTGAAATTTGATGATTTTATTTCTAGTGATGATAATATGATTGCTGATATGTTTGCTAATTACTTCGAATCGAACTATTCTGTCGAGCCAAATGAAAAAACTTCTAGCTATCCTTTTCCACTCCCACAGTTTGACCACATCCGTATTCCTTCAATCTCTGCTGACAATGTTCTCCTTCATTTGAGGAGTATAAAAAATTCTTTTCTACTTAAGTNAATACCGGACCTCGCAACTCGTTGTGGCTTAACTCGGAGCTAAAGCATTTAAAAAATCAAAAAACTAAATAATTTAAGCTTTATAAAAAATCAGGCCTGTCTTCTCACTACGTCGCGTACTCCATCCTTCGTCACAAATACAATGCGTTAAACAGAAAATGTTACAGGAATTACATTAATAAAATTCGCATTAACATCGTTTCTAATCCCAAGTCATTTTATCATTCTTCTAACTCAAAACGTAAAATAAATGTGTTTCCCCCAACACTGAAATTTGATGATTTTATTTCTAGTGATGATAATATGATTGCTGATATGTTTGCTAATTACTTCGAATCGAACTATTCTGTCGAGCCAAATGAAAAAACTTCTAGCTATCCTTTTCCACTCCCACAGTTTGACCACATCCGTATTCCTTCAATCTCTGCTGACAATGTTCTCCTTCATTTGAGGAGTTTAAAAAATTCTTTTCTACTTAAGTGGTCCGGATGGTATTCCCTCCTGTGTCCTAATAAGTTGTGCTGATTATCTTTATGAGCCATTAAAAAACATCTTCAACGCTTCTCTAAAGCAGGGAGTTTTCCACTCTTTGTTGAAGGAGTCGTATATCGCTTTGTAAAAATGGAAGCAGGTCGAATATTGCGAATTATAGGGGAATCCCTAAGCTGTGTGCCATTCCTAAGGTATTTGAAGAAATCGTTACGGAAGAACTATCTTATTCCATAACGCCTGTTATCGATGTATCACAATACGGCTATTGTAAAGGTAAATCAACTGTATCAAACCTTCCTGAATTCACTTCAAATGTGAACAATGGTTTCAAAAGTAACTATCAAACTGACGTCATTTACACTGATTTTAGCAAGGCATTTGATAAAGTATCTGATTCAACTCTAATATACAAACTTGATAAAATTGGTGTCCCTCCAATCCTGCTGCGCTGGCTTTCTTCTTATTTCATTGGCAGGAAAAAAATTTCATCTCGGGTAATTCATGTGACGTCAGGTGTACCTCAAGGTAGCCAGCTTGGCCCCCTTCAGTTTCTTTTATTCATTAACGATCTTCCAAATATTTTGAAGTGACGTTAAGTTATTTAAGTTCATTGGTGCTCCGGGAGACAGGGTACAATTACAGGCGGACCTTAGTAACATGTTTAAATGGTGCGAAGTAAATTCTATGTCACTCAACTTGAAAAAGTGTAAATTTATGTGTTTCTCTAGAAGACCCTTTCAATCATATAGCTACCGCATTTGTGAACATAGTGTTGATCAGCTAACTAATTTCATCGATCTAGGCGTAACCATGGACCCTAAGTTTGAATTCAAGTCCCATGTAAACTCTTGTGTTAATAGAGCCAAGGGCATCTTGTCTTTCATCAAACGTTGGGCTAAAGAATTCAGAGATCCTTATGTCGCTAAAGCTCTCTTCACCTCCCTATGGAACCCTAGATATCAAACGAATTCTGACAGACTCGAGTCGGTACAGAAACAATTCTTATTATTCGCATTAAACAATTTGCCTTATGATTCGACATTAAATCTCCCGCCATACAAAGGCCGCTTAAAACCATAAATTTGCCAACGCTTCACAGCCGTAGAGAGATGCTCGGGGCTTTGTTCATGATTAAGTTCTTAAACGGGATGGTCAATAGCCCCTTTCTACTTAACCAGATCACGTTTTGTATTCCTTATAGACCTTCTACACATTACAAGCCCATTAAGCTAACTATTTGTAGAACAAATTTTGAAATGCATGCTGCTTTTCGTTGCCTATGCCAGGACTTTAATAAGCATTACGACTATTTTACCACCTTCGACTCACTTTTTACCATTAAGAAAACCTTACTTGAGATTTTGAATAAATAACAAGTAAACCCTTACATTGCACCTTATCGTTCAGCTGGTGAACTATATTTCTGTTCAGTTTATGAGGTAAACGTGGTCGACTTGCATACTTTCCCGACTGCGCCACGTTTGTGTTGAGCATTTGTAAATCAAACTTCCTATGATGCTTTACGGTGTTTGTGCCAAGATGTTAACAAACGTTATGATTGCTTCGACATACCTGAATCGCTTTTTTGTAACTAAATAAATTAATATCTTTAACCGGGAACGAAAAATTACACAATATCTATGACTGCTTAGTACAATTGTAATCGGGTTCGTATATTTTCGCGACCGCGCAAGACAATACGAGCATGGATCGGAAACCCGGATTTTCCGACCATGATCAACAGCTTGTGCACGGCGCGGAGCGGAAACTAGAGCTTTCCGCCTGCCACACATTCAAAGTAATGACTGCGGGAACATGGATCGGGAACCCGGCTTTTCCGACCATGATCAACAGCTTGTGCACGGCGCGGAGCGGAAACTAGAGCTTTCCGCCTGCCACACATTCAAAGTAATGACTGCGGGAACATGGATCGGGAACCCGGCTTTTCCGACCATGATCAACAGCTTGTGCACGGCGCGGAGCGGAAACTAGAGCTTTCCGCCTGCCACACATTCAAAGTAATGACTGCGGGAACATGGATCGGGAACCCGGCTTTTCCGACCATGATCAGCAGCTTGTCCATAGCGCGGAGCGGAAACTAGAGTTTTCCGCCTGCAACACATTCAAAGTAATGACTTCGGGAACATGGATCGGAAACTCGGCCTTTCCGACTGTGGGACCTCCACTTGTTTTACAATCTTTAATTTCAGAATACTTTTGTAAAAGTTTTTTAATTTGTCTATTTTTGAAAAACTTTCATTCACATTTTTTCCCTGGTTTGGAACGCAATAAAATTATTTTTTAAAAGATATAAGTTTTTACTATTCTCTTAGTAAGCAACAATTGGTGACCCCGATTTTTGAAAATGCCGTTGGTTACTCGTGAAGAAAATGCTGGAAACAACAACCAGCCGGCAACAGCTGCATCCGGTGCACATCCCTTGCTGACGATGCCTACAACGTCCAGCGGAATACCATCGTATTTTTCGGGAACTTCAATGGAGAGTAGCATGTTGCCTGGAGAAATTTTTTCGGCACGCATCCCGAAGCTGCCACCTTTCTGGCGTGAAGAGCCAGAAATCTGGTTTTTACAAATTGAATCCAGTTTCAATTTTACTGGCATAAGCCAAGATTCAACAAAATTTGAATATCTGCTGAGCCATCTTGATCCGTCGATTCTTTACGTAGTGAAAGATATCGTCAAGAGTCCTCCAGCACAAGGACGTTATGGAGCGATGAAAACAAGTATCATTCAACATTTTACAGAATCCGAGGAGAGTCAGCTGAAGCAGCTGTTAAACAACTTAGAGTTGGGTGACCAAAAGCCTTCGCATCTTATGCACCGCATGAAGTCTTTGGCAGGATCTAAAGTCAGTGATAATGTTTTGAGAATGGTATGTTTGGAAAGGCTTTCGGAAAAAGTCAAGTGTATCCTCGCGGTCACAGAAGCTACTCAATTGGACAAATTATCGAACTTGGCAGATACAATTTTTGAACAATTTTCTCCTACTTCGATGTCCATTGCTGAATTGGGTAAAAAAAATGTGCGATCCGTTTCGCCTCGTCCTGTCGCATCTTCTCTTTCCGTATTACCCGATTTATCATCAAAATTAGACTCAATCATTTCGAAGATAGAAGCGATCGAAAACCGATCCCGCGCTTCTCATCGCGTTAATTCATCCAGACATCGTTCATCACAATCTCGTTCAAAATCACGAAACCGCAAAGATTCAGGGCTATGCTGGTATCACTGGCGTTTTGCTGAGAAGGCAACAAAGTGTTACAGCCGTGCGCTTTCAAAAATTCAAAAAACTAATTCCGCTCTCGTCAGAAGTTTCGACCACTCATGACGACGGTAATTCGGTCGATCATTCATCACTGAGCGTAAGACGAAAGTAAAATTTTTGATTGACTCAGAGCTGAACTTTCAGTTTTTCCATGCAAGTCTTCAAAACAATCCAGTAAACTCGTTCTTTACGCTACTAACACTCGTATCCCTACCNTACTTATGATCGGGAATTGCTTGCAATCTACTCCGCAGTAAAATACTTTCGCTATTTCTTGGAAGGACGACAATTTCAAATTTTCACCGATCACAAGCCTTTGGTTTACGCATTTCAGCAAAATTTAAATAAAGCATCTCGACGTTAGNGTGCTGATTTTTTGCCATATTTTCACCTGTTACCAGACCTGAGAAGGAAAATACTCGTTGATGGTTTAACGTTTTTAAACACACCTGCTAGTTTTTTGAAGCTGCATCAAAGCTATATCAGGAGAAAGTAAATTTCATAAACTTTTTAAAGAATATCCTGAATTGTATTCTGCTCAAACGTTTTATACCGAATGCAAGCATCAAGTCGTCCATCATATCACAGTTTCTGGTAGCCCTGTAAAGGCTCGCCCAAGAAGATTAAATCCGAAAAAACTTCCTATAGCTAAAGCCGGCTTTCAATATCTTTTGGACAACGGAATCATTCGCCCAAGCAGCAGTAATTGGGCTAACCCACTGCACATGGTACCAAAAGCCGATGGCACTTGGAGACCATGCGGTGATTACCGAGCACTAAATAAAATTACTGTGTCGGATAAGTATCCGATACCGTAACTGAGTGACTTTACTATGAAAATGGCGGGTGCTACAATATTTTCAAAATTTGATCTTATGAAAGCGTATTACCAAATCCCCGTAAATCCTGAAGATATCCCTAAAACCGCAGTTATAACACCTTTCGGTCTGTTCGAGTTTGTGAGAATGCCCTTTGGGTTATGTAATGCGGCTCAGACCTTCCAGCGTTTCATGGACGAAGTTGTCAGAGGTCTTGATTTTGTTGTTGTTTATCTTGATGATGTTTTGGTTTTTTCGTCCGATTCTGATCAGCACTGGAAGCACATCAGGCAACTATTCGATCGATTTAAAACGTATGGCATAGTTGTCAACGCTGGAAAATGTGAACTGGGAGTATCAGAACTTAACTTTTTGGGACACAAAATTAGCGCTTCTGGTATTGGTCCAATGCAAAAGAAAGTAAGCGCATAATTATACATAACCTTCAACAATCAAGGATTTAAGAACATTTTTAGCTTTGGTTAATTTTTATCGAAAATTTCTACCTAATGGAGCAAAATCTCAAGTACCTTTAAATAATTTGTTGATTGGGGCAAAGAAGAATGACATGCGACCTCTACCAGATGCCGTCCTTGCACTTAAAGTGGATGCTAGCAACTTTGGCATGGGGGCGTCGCAAGAGCAATACGCTAATGGTGACTGGCAACATCTAGGATTTTATTCTAAAAAGCTTGCCCACGCTCAAGTAAATTATAGTACTTATGATCGGGAATTGCTTGCAATCTACTCGGCAGTAAAATACTTTCGCTATTTCTTGGAAGGACGACAATTTCAAATTTTCACCGATCACAAGCCTTTGATTTACGCATTTCAGCAAAATTTAAATAAAGCATCTCGACGTTAATGTAGACAACTGGATTTTATTTCAAAATTTTCAACAAATATTGTTCATATAACTGGCGTAGATAACGTTGTCGCTGACGCTCTATCCAGGGTCGAATCCATTGATTTTAAAGGCATTGATTATGAGGAGATGGAACGAGTCCAAAAAGAGGACGTGGAGCTGCGAAGTATGCTGCAGACTGAATGAAGTTGCTTATTGAAAAAAATCAATCTACCGGACAGTGATATTCAAATTTACTGTGAAGTATCATCAGGTGTAGCACGACCGTATGTACCACTTAAATTTCGCAAAGTAATTTTCAAAAATATGCATCATTTATCACATCCTGGTATTCGTTCTACTAAAAAGTCAAAAATCAAAAATTTCAAGGCACATTTCAAGTCCACTAGGTAAATTTTAAAGAAGTTCATATCGAATTGGTTGGTCCATTACCAATATCTGAAGGCTATAGTTATTTGCTCAGTTGTATCGACCGATTTNCCGCCCGCCGCACACAAAAGTAGACTAGAGACTAGGCCTCGCCAGCTACCCAACCTGTTATTTTATATTATTATTACAAATTAATATTTATAGTTAGTCTACTACNTTGGTTGGTCCATTACCAATATCTGAAGGCTATAGTTATTTGCTCAGTTGTATCGACCGATTTAGTCGATGGCCGGAAGCATTTCCTATTATGAATATTAAAGCTGAAACAGTTTGCAAAACGTTTTATGACTTTTGGGTTTGTCGTTTTAGATGCCCAAATATACTTATTTCTGATAGAGGACGTCAATTTGTATCATCACTTGTTCGTGATCTCGCGAAGTTTCTAGGAGCAAGACATAATATCACCACAGCGTTTCACCCACAATCCAGTGGTTTAGTTGAACGTNATCATATCACAGTTTCTGGTAGCCCTGTAAAGGCTCGCCCAAGAAGATTAAATCCGAAAAAACTTCCTATAGCTAAAGCCGGCTTTCAATATCTTTTGGACAACGGAATCATTCGCCCAAGCAGCAGTAATTGGGCTAACCCACTGCACATGGTACCAAAAGCCGATGGCACTTGGAGACCATGCGGTGATTACCGAGCACTAAATAAAATTACTGTGTCGGATAAGTATCCGATACCGTAACTGAGTGACTTTACTATGAAAATGGCGGGTGCTACAATATTTTCAAAATTTGATCTTATGAAAGCGTATTACCAAATCCCCGTAAATCCTGAAGATATCCCTAAAACCGCAGTTATAACACCTTTCGGTCTGTTCGAGTTTGTGAGAATGCCCTTTGGGTTATGTAATGCGGCTCAGACCTTCCAGCGTTTCATGGACGAAGTTGTCAGAGGTCTTGATTTTGTTGTTGTTTATCTTGATGATGTTTTGGTTTTTTCGTCCGATTCTGATCAGCACTGGAAGCACATCAGGCAACTATTCGATCGATTTAAAACGTATGGCATAGTTGTCAACGCTGGAAAATGTGAACTGGGAGTATCAGAACTTAACTTTTTGGGACACAAAATTAGCGCTTCTGGTATTGGTCCAATGCAAAAGAAAGTAAGCGCATAATTATACATAACCTTCAACAATCAAGGATTTAAGAACATTTTTAGCTTTGGTTAATTTTTATCGAAAATTTCTACCTAATGGAGCAAAATCTCAAGTACCTTTAAATAATTTGTTGATTGGGGCAAAGAAGAATGACATGCGACCTCTACCAGATGCCGTCCTTGCACTTAAAGTGGATGCTAGCAACTTTGGCATGGGGGCGTCGCAAGAGCAATACGCTAATGGTGACTGGCAACATCTAGGATTTTATTCTAAAAAGCTTGCCCATGCTCAAGTAAATTATAGTACTTATGATCGGGAATTGCTTGCAATCTACTCGGCAGTAAAATACTTTCGCTATTTCTTGGAAGGACGACAATTTCAAATTTTCACCGATCACAAGCCTTTGATTTACGCATTTCAGCAAAATTTAAATAAAGCATCTCGACGTTAATGTAGACAACTGGATTTTATTTCAAAATTTTCAACAAATATTGTTCATATAACTGGCGTAGATAACGTTGTCGCTGACGCTCTATCCAGGGTCGAATCCATTGATTTTAAAGGCATTGATTATGAGGAGATGGAACGAGTCCAAAAAGAGGACGTGGAGCTGCGAAGTATGCTGCAGACTGAATGAAGTTGCTTATTGAAAAAAATCAATCTACCGGACAGTGATATTCAAATTTACTGTGAAGTATCATCAGGTGTAGCACGACCGTATGTACCACTTAAATTTCGCAAAGTAATTTTCAAAAATATGCATCATTTATCACATCCTGGTATTCGTCCTACTAAAAAGTCAAAAATCAAAAATTTCAAGGCACATTTCAAGTCCACTAGGTAAATTTTAAAGAAGTTCATATCGAATTGGTTGGTCCATTACCAATATCTGAAGGCTATAGTTATTTGCTCAGTTGTATCGACCGATTTAGTCGATGGCCGGAAGCATTTCCTATTATGAATATTAAAGCTGAAACAGTTTGCAAAACGTTTTATGACTTTTGGGTTTGTCGTTTTAGATGCCCAAATATACTTATTTCTGATAGAGGACGTCAATTTGTATCATCACTTGTTCGTGATCTCGCGAAGTTTCTAGGAGCAAGACATAATATCACCACAGCGTTTCACCCACAATCCAGTGGTTTAGTTGAACGTTTACACCGCACTTTAAAGAGTGGATTAATTTGTAATGAAAATTTGCAATAGAGTTCAACGCTTAATTCTGTGCTTTTAGGAATTCGTACTTCCTTAAAGGAGGATCTGAAAACTACTTCTGCTGAACTTATATATGGAGAAGCTATTCAACTTCCAGGAGATTTCTTTCAACCACAACGAATTGGAGATCCTACAAGTTTCGTTTCAACTTTAAAAACAATTATGAAAAATTTACAACCTGTTCCAACATCGGCGCATTCCAGCAAGACAGTTTTTATTAGCAAAGACTTAAATACTGTTGATACTGGTCGGTCATCTTTGGATTTTAAATATTCAGGACCATATGCAGGCCTCGAGCGATTCCCTAAATACTTTAAAATCTCAGTTAAAGATACAATTGAAAAAATTTCTATGGACCGTTTGAAACCAGTTTTTCAATCAAATGGACTTTAAATGTTTATTTTATTTTCTTTGGAGTTTCTTAGAGGGGAGCTATGTGGGACCTCCACTTGTTTAAAATTTTTAATCTAAGAATACTTTTGTAAAAGTTTTTTAATTTGTCAATTTTTGAAAAACTTTCATTCACATTTTTTCCCTGGTTTGGAACGCAATAAAATTATTTTTTAAAGATATAAGTTTTTCCTATTCACTTAGTAAGCAACACCGACCATGATCAATACCCTGGCCACAGCGCGGAGCGGAAACTAGGACTTTCCGCCCGCCGCACACAAAAGTAGACTAGAGACTAGGCCTCGCCAGCTACCCAACCTGTTATTTTATATTATTATTACAAATTAATATTTATAGTTAGTCTACTACTATATCACACATACTTAAATATCTAAATGTTTTATTCTCATTTGTCTGTAAGATAACATTTTTTTGTAGACCAAATAAATAAATAAACGCTTGGCGGTGCAGGGAAGGAGGGAAATGGCCCTGCACGAGTCAATAAGGTCAACGTTTTTACCTGGTTTTCTGATGGGTATGGTTGTGGAACATTTGTAACTGTGGGGAATTGTTCCCATATCAAAAATGTTATTAAATAATTGTAAAAGTCTATATTTAAAGGAAATGGGAGATTTTTTAACCATGTAATAAGTTATTTTATCGAAACCAGGGCATTTTCCGTAAGAATATTGTAAGCAAAAATTAAGTTCGTTAATTGTAAAAGGGGTTTCTATTTTAATTGAAATATAGGGAGCATTAACAACGAGTTCCTTGCTATGGCGAAAGTCGCGAAATTTGAATCGTGGGAGTTGTGTGACCATGTTTTAGCGAATTCGTCATAAATTTCTGAAGGTTGCGTAGTGCAAGTGTACACAGCCCTTATTAAACTGTTTGAAGGTGATCCAATCAGATTTCTGATTTTTCTCCAGTTATCGGAGGTTGAAGAATTCGGTTTTACATCCTTTGTAAATTGTTCAAAACTCGATTTCTTGGCTATCTTACGTGCTCTATTAAACTGAGCGTTTTTGCGCATATAGTCTAATAAGTTTTCTAGAGTTGCGTTTTTTTGATACGTACGCCAAGCTAATCTCGTTACGTCTCTCATTACCTTTAACTCAGGGGACCACCATGGGACCATCTTCGCACCTTTTTTAAAGATTGTTATGGGAAAGGAAGCGTTGGCAGCTTCCCGAAATATCTTTTTAATTTGAGCTGCTTCTTTGTTAGGATTCAACGATATTGGGTGCACTTCGCTCAAAGTATGGATCTTTTCCTGAAAAACGGGCCAGTTTGCGCGTTTAGTGTTGTAGTGCGAGGTTTGTGGAATGGTATTAACTGGACCTTTGTGACTGCAGGAAAGTGATCGCTCTTGTGTAAGTCATAAATTGTAAACCACGAACAAAAAGGCATTAACTGAGCTGAGCATAAACTAATATCAACATGTGAGAATAAACCGTGTGTACTGAATTGTGTAGCAGAGCCATCATTTAGAACTACTAAATTAGAAGCGAGGATGAAGTTCTCGATTATTCGCCCTCTTGGATTAGGTTCCTCAGAACCCCATACCTGGCTCCAGCCATTGAGGTCACCAAGAATAAGAATAGGAGAATTAACATGATTTAAAATGTTGAATAAATCCGATATAACAAATGTTGGGGACGGAAGAATATAAACGGAAACGACAGTTAATTTCCCTTTCAATTTAAGCGATGATATTAGAGGGGATATTAATTAATCTGTGTGGTAAAGACCTTTTGATTAAAGCCCAGTGCCTTGCTTAGCTGTATGATTGTAAGTGAAATTGTGAAAATATTCAGTAAAATTTTTGGGTACGATTGGGTTTTCGTTATATTTGCAGTGTGTTTCTTGGAGGAAAATAATTCTTGGTCGATGCTCTTTTATAAGCATTTCTAAGTCGATATAATTTTTGCGATAACCATGAATATTCCACTGAAGAATATTGAGCATCCTAAGATATAATCGATAGCATTAAGAGCTCTTAGTTACTGTGTTTTGTATATATCGTAAAAAGAGAAGTAATGCTTGTAATTAATCGATTGAGGAGTTAGGCAGAACTGTTTGGGACTGGTGTGATATAGAGTTAGAAGTTAAATTGGGTAAACGAGATGTGGAAGTTTGAAGGAATGATAAGTGAGAAGCTGAAGAGTGCATAGATGTGGTGAGAAATTAAGATGATATATCTGTGTAGTTGTTGTTTTCACTTGCCGTATCTTGGCCTGTGAAGGAAATAGCTTTGGTTTTTGAAAGAAATAGGGCTATTGATTGAGATGGTGTCGAAGGAGTTGTTATTTATGGAGTGAGGTGAATTTCGTATTGCTGGAAGGAAAGAAGAGTGGTTGTTTCTCATAGGAGAATTTACATTGTGACTTTCAGTTGGAGGTGTGTTTGGTATTTCGGTGGAATACTGGTCTGTAGATGTTGTTGTCAAATTACCGGTAAAATGTGTACTACTTTTGTTTTTNGCTTTGGTTTTTGAAAGAAATAGGGCTATTGATTGAGATGGTGTCGAAGGTGTTGTTATTTAGTTTATTTGGAGTGAGGTGAATTTCGTATTGCTGGAAGGAAAGAAGAGTGGTTGTTTCTCATAGGAGAATTTACATTGTGACTTTCAGTTGGAGGTGTGTTTGGTATTTCGGTGGAATACTGGTCTGTAGATGTTGTTGTCAAATTACCGGTAAAATGTGTACTACTTTTGTTTTTTCTTGGTGTTTGAATCGAAGAGGGAATTGTTGAATGGTTGATCTTTACAGTTTCTGCTGTGGCGCTGCTTTGTAAATCATTTTTGTAAATGGTATTTTTTTTTATTGCCGAAGCGCATGATTGTATTTTGTTGGGTTGAATCGGATTGTTTTGCTTATATAGGCGCCTAGCGTCGGCAATACAACATTTTTTCTGATTCTTTATTTTCAGTATTTCTTTTTGCTGCTGAAATTTAGGACAAGACGGGGAGGAAGCTGGGTGTGGATCAAAGAAATTTGCACAGAGTTCACGAGTACAGTTGGCAGGATGGTGACAGTTTTTACACCGCATGGGTTTGGGATAATATTCTCGGACGGGAATCTTTTACCAAGCTATGTCTATAGATTTTGGGATGTTGTATAAATTGAATGTTAGCAGAATTATGTCTATAGATTTTGGGATATTGTATAAACTGAATGTTAGCAGAATTAATCCAGTACAACCACGTTTGCTATCAATTATTTTCGAGAATTTATAGACATTTGTCACACCTTGGTGTTTGAGGTCATCGAGAATTTCGTCTTCACGCGTGGGAATAAGATTTCTGTCGAAGATAGTTCCGTTTGATGAATTTAGGGGAACTTCTTCAAGTTCTCTAAATCGATTCCCCTTTAGGAGCGGGCAATCAATCTCCATATTTAACAAGCGAATCACCAAATTATATCTTTGAAAAACTGAATCGCCACACGAAATGAGGAAAAAAAGGGTGTACACTAGCGGTACCGCTAAGCCGCTCTTTGTGATTTTGATAAAATCAGCTGTGTGCGTGACGTCATCTTAGTGGNAATGAGGAAAAAAAGGGTGTACACTAGCGGTACCGCTAAGCCGCTCTTTGCGATTTTGATAAAATCAGCTGTGTGCGTGACGTCATCTTAGTGGAATTGTTGATTGTGACCATACGAAAAAACCAAATAACAATTTTAATATTTGTGCGTTAATATTTCTGCATGGTTTTAAACAATTATTGAGACATTAAAAAGCAAAATAAAGTGTGAAGTGGCAAAGTGTAATAGTGGAAACAAAGGGAAAGCGTGCGATATAAGTTTTTTTTTCGCGAAAAAGTAGAAGCAGTTCTGCCGGCGAGGAGATGCATTAAACACAAAATCGAGCTATGTGCTGCGTATGTGAACTATGAGCTTCTACATGGAACTAGGGTGGCCTTTCCTTTAGTTTTTTTTAGTGCTGGTATGAGGCAATGCACCAGTCGATAAGGTCGCCAGTCGTTAATTCATGCGGCATCTTACCGCGCTGTTCTGTACCTAATACAAAACAGTGCCCAAATTATAATACACTTAAAAGTTCAGCTTAAATTATGTTTTACTTACATAGAATATTTGTTTCCAAAGAAGCCACACTCATACATCCTCTCGGATATGGTACAAAAGTCGTCAAATCAAAGAGTTTGTTGTGGTTGTCTACCGCCCACAAATATGAATATGTAGTCTGCATGGCTTTTTACAATGTATGCTTTGTGGCGAGTCCAAATTCACTTTGCTGCACAGTTTCCTTTTGGTCTAGATGAAATTGCAAACATTGTTAATACATGCATTTTTTCAACATCCGGCATGTGCCTCAAATCGTACTTACCTAAAGAGCTACATGTCCAAAATTATTGCTACGTGTTCCTAATTAATTAATCTTTGTATATTTAGTGATTCCTGCGAAATTGGACCATTTAATATTAATATTAACACATTTTTTTGCATTGTTTACATACTTTTCTACGCGGTTTGGCATTTCTCTCTCGCAATTGCACCAAGATGACGTCAGGCAAAACTTACGCTCAAAAATCCTCTCTCATGGGCACAATCTTGTATTCTGTCATTCTTGTATGTGTACCATACCAGGAATTTCTTTATTTTATTGGAAAACTGTTTCTGTAATGTACTGTAAAAAATGATTTTATTTTTAAATGGATATGCTCCGAAACGGGATTTTTGCGAAGTAATAGATATACTGTTTTTTGTCAGAAAGGAGATACGAGCGTTAGGTGTACTATAATAGTGAGCTCTAATGAAATAAAATACTTATTTGTGTTGCGGTCTTTTCGTTTCTCTCTTCGTGTTCGGTTAGGTTTAAAACAAAGGCAAACCGATGAGATAAATCTGTGTTCGCTTCATAAAACGTCACACTCTAGTAAAGGAAAACGGCACATTCTATGCCCTTTGAAGCTTTGTCCGTGCAGATGGCCTTTTACAGGGTTGAGTGTAACAGCAAATATGTTTTTGACCATTAAAGAGCAACATTTTTCGAAAGAAACGAAAATACCATTAGAAAACGAAATTCTATATAGCCCAAAACGCGGACTGTTACATTACATTTTGGCCCACACTGTTTTTTAAATACCACTGAAACTCGCGAGAATACAATTTTCGGATAATTTTTCTTTTTGCATCTGAAAGCATAAGTATGTGGCATAATTTAATACATACAAACATATATTGTAACTCCTGTGGTTTAGGAGTTATGAATGTTTCAACAGTGGACTGTTGCATTACAATTTTTGGAAGTACTTTTTAAAGTTGCTTTATATTATTAAAAAAGTCTGCTCTCCTAATATAATGTTTTCAAAAGTTGGTACACAGTTTCCTAGCTTCAGGATGGAATTCAAGAACTACGTATTAATTGAACTGATAAAATTAATTTTGAGGTCAATATTTGTAAAAATAGTCGGACTGGTACGTTACAGAAAAAGACTGTTACGTTACCTGTGCGATATACGTGTAGCGATAGGATTATAATTAGGTATTTAAATCGTTTTTGTATGTTTTATGCAATAAGTAGCATGAATTCAGTAGTCTTGCGATGTGACAAGTAATTCAAAGAAATTAAGAACATGATAATTATGAATACAGTTTGCAAAGTTTCTGATGCTGTGCAGCCGTAGGCCGTTTCCGAAGTAATTTTCTGCGTAGAACTCGAACTCGATCTTAGAATTGCGCCAAGTTGTTGAGTTTTTCGCGTTTAATTTCACGAAAAACGGCTTTAATGGCTTATTTTGTTTGCTCTATGCTATTTAGTACTATTCTTACCCTTCAAATGTTAGATTCGAGGACTCGGCATTTTGTAGAATAATAGTAGTACTAGAAAAATAGCCGAAATAATTCCAATACATTTTTTATTATTTAATCGGAAAATTTTCTTCTTTCCGCTTCTTATTTCGCTTCTCTTGACTTCGTTCCTTTTTGAAATAATATAATTATCGCGCTTTTTATTTTTCTACGTAATTCTTATCTTCTCAGTTTATATAAGTTAGAAAAAATAACAGTTTTAACTATGGGACAATAACACGTTGAATAGCTTCCAATGTTGCTTGTAAAATGAGCCCTATCTTTAACTAAATAGGAAAAAATGTTACCTAAAAATTAAATTAGTTCAAAAGACTGTTACGTTACAAATAGCTTTCCACCGAAAACATTTTGGTAATGAAGAGTATGTGGAACTATTTTATTTTACTGTGAAATAAAGCAGAAAATGCTCGGAGAAAACTATATTTTTCCTTTTTTTAGTTTGGTGGATTCCGCGCCAAAAAATTTTTAATATTTTGGACTGTTACATTACATTAAAAAATACTGCCGACTTGATTTTCATATAGAAAACTAATCGCTGATTTTTTTGTCGAATACTTTTTTTTTATTAACTTCAAAATAATACAAGGCAAGCGAAGAGAGGCAAGTATAATGCAAAAAAGTGGTGGACCTTAAATATAAACTACCCTTTAGTTTCATGTTGTGCTTTTTTAATTTTCGTTTATTTAAAGGTGTCTCAAGAATAAGTGAATTTTCATGTCTTAGAGAAAGAGATTCGCGTTAATATTGATGTTGTCCGATACCTTAGAATATGTATGACCCAGATATAATCCAAAATCTGCGAAACCCGAGAAAAAAAAATTCCCCCTTGGTTTCGTTTTCGGCGATTTGGGCCATATATATATATATATATATGTATTATAAATCCGAAAGTGAGTTTGTTTATTTGTTACGCTGTCACGTTTTATCTACTCAACCGATTCTCATTAAATTTTGTACACTGGTGCCATTTAGCCCAACTTAAAATATAGGATAGATTTAATCTCGATTATACGAGGGGGCGTGGCACCTCCCATAAAACGAAATTTTTATACTGCATATCATATCTCAGAAAATATTTTTGATAGAGTACAGCATGATACAAAAAAGAAGGTAGTTTCAATAAACAACTTTTGACGGATACTAAAATTTTTTGAAGTTTCTACGTAGTTCGCACCTTTTTTTATTAAAAATATATAAAATTAGTAATATTAAAGGAGACTTCGTTGAAATTCTTCTTTTTATCTATATATATAAAAATGAAATATTTTTTGTATGACCGCGATGCCTGACCAAACGGCTGAACCGATTTTGATTCTGTAAAAAGTACTTTTTTGGACCTTCTCTGTGGAAGGTTTTTCTATTTAAAAAACTTTGAAATTTTTTGTTGAGTTTTTNAACGGCTGAACCGATTTCGATTCTGTAAAAAGTACTTTTTTGGACCTTCTCTGTGGAAGGTTTTTCTATTTAAAAAACTTTGAAATTTTTTGTTGTAGTTGCCAAAAAATGAAGAATGCTGAGACGTCACGATTTCACAATTTCATAGAGTTTTCTGTACATTAAATGTCACTAAACTACTAAACGGCTGGACCGATTTGGTTCATATTTGGAACATGTGTCAGCACCTGCAAAAGAAATACTCTGACCAAAAGTGCACTCGCTAGGTGGCGCTAGAGTCGGACTATTCCTAAAAACTGCATTTTCTCGCCGATCTGGCTCATATTTAGAATAGAATTTAGCCAATTGAAAAGAAATATTTGGACTTAAAACTTACACAATAGGTGGCCCTGTGGCAGAGATATCCCCACAAATTATTTTACGCTAAGAGAATGATAGATATCTACTATATATTTGTGGAAGTATGTATGCAACCTGGCGCAGCCTAAACGGACGGATAGAATCGAACGAAAATTTGCCAGAGTATTGCCATGACACCTAGGCCTATAATAGTGGGAAAAAATTGGGATTCGACAAGGGGCCGCGGCACCTCCCATAGGCGTGAAATTTTTTATCAGCTATAACTTGGGAACCATAAGCCCTACGAACTTGAAAGTTGATATGCAGAGGAAGTGAAGTTTTTTATCAGCTATAACTTCGAAACCATAAGTCACATGAACTTTAAATTTGGTATACAGTCATATTTATGGTAGGTGCTTATAGTATGGTGTATATAAGTGAGTTTGTAAAAGGGAGCGGTGCACATCCCATAGGCGGGAAACTTTTTATCAGCTGTAAATTCGAAATCATAAGTCACATGAACTTTGAATTTGGTATGCAGAAATATCTATGGTAGGTGCTTATAATGCGGTATATATAAATGAGTTTGTAAAAGGGGGCGTGGCACATCCCATAGGCGGGAAACTTTTTATCAGCTGTAAATTCGAAATCATAAGTCACATGAACTTTGAATTTGGTATGCAGACATATCTATGGTAGGTGCTTATAATGCGGTATATATAAATGAGTTTGTAAAAGGGGGCGTGGCACATCCCATATGCGGGAACTTTTTATTAGCTGTAATTTCGAAATCATAAGTCACATGAACTTTGAATTTGGTATGCAGACATATCTATGGTAGGTGCTTATAATGCGGTATATATAAATGAGTTTGTAAAAGGGGGCGTGGCACATCCCATATGCGGGAACTTTTTATTAGCTGTAATTTCGAAATCATAAGTCACATGAACTTTGAATTTGGTATGCAGACATATCTATGGTAGGTGCTTATAATGCGGTATATATAAATGAGTTTGTAAAAGGGGGCGTGGCATATCCCATAAGAATATTTTATCAGCTATAACTCTGGAACTATAAGCCACATCAACTTGAAATTTAGTATGCAGTCATATATGTATATGGTAGGTGCTTATAGTATGGTATAAATAAATGAGTTTGTAGAAGTGGGTGTGGCACATCCAATAGGCGTGGAATATTTTATCAGCTATAAATCCGAAACTATAAGTCACATGTACTTGAAATTTGTTATTCAGTCATACATATGGAAGGTGCTTATAACACGGTATATGTAAATGAGTTTGTAAAAGGGGGCGTGGAATTTTTTGGTATGCAGGCACAGCTACGGTAGGTGCTTACAGTAAGGTGTATATGAATGATTTTACAGAAGGGGGTGTGGCACATCTCGTAGACGTGGAGTTTTTGATCAGCTATAACTTCGAAACCATTAGTAACATGAACTTTAAAGTTGGTATGCAGACATAACAGTGGTAGGTGCTTACAGTAAGGTATATATAAATGGGTTTGTAAAAGGGGGCGTGGCACATCCCATAGGCGTGGAAATTTTTATCAGCTATAATTTCACAACCATCAGTCACATGAAATTGAAATTAGGTATGCAGACATATCTGCGGTAGGTGCTTAGAGTAGGCTACATATACATGAGTTTGTATGGTAGATTATTCGAAAATGGTATAGAGATACCAATATGAAATCAATCCCATGCTCTTAGAGAAAATTGAGGCTGTTTGAAAAGGGGACGTGAGGCCTTTCAAACGCACTGAAACTATTGCGTATCTTTGTATGCATGTACAGTTTTGATAAGTTATTTAAGACGGCAAACATGCCTTCTGGCAACCACCAAAATGTAATATTAGAAGACAAAGGCGTCACTAAAAATCATGAACGTGAACTCTTGGTGAAAATGTTGGACCAAAATGTTTCCATACAAAAATTTTTGTTGGGCGGGACGCAGTTCGGCGGGTCTGCTAGTTTTATAATAAAAATCAAGAGAGCCTTATGTTGTTATATTTTAATTTTCTTATTTTGAATGCAATCTTGCCATTTAAAAATCAAATTCTAAAGAATGCTCTTTCCAAATAAATCTTTGTATAATAGCCAATTCCATGTGAATATATTGTTCTCACAACTTAACATGCAAAACAAAAACAAATTGGGAAAAATTATTTTTGTTTTGCTTTATAATTTTTGGCAATATTTGAAATTCGCGAAAATTTACTTTTAAATTTCTCATCAGATTTTGCAAAAAATTAGGCCTCGTGGTTAGCGTATCACCATTAACTTAACAAATTTCGAATTTAAAATTTCCAATGTATGCAAAAAACTTGAATTCGGCTTGCGCATACCGCCCTCCGATAAGCAATTAGCAGTTCTGAAACCTAGTTTCGTCAACCCCATTTTGGAGATTATGCATTTCAGGTTTATCATATTCGACATCTTTGAGTGAACTGATGAAATCTTCTGCTTAAAAAAAATATTACTGCTCGTGATCAGGTAGCATGAATTTAATGAAATGTCATAATTTTATTAAAAGTCAAATGGTTAACAACAACAACGAATGTCATTAAATGAAACTACCTTCTTTTTTTATCATGGAGTACAGGAACTTGGTATAGATACATATATGTATGTATATAAAATCAAATCCATAATCATGGAGGAGGGCTGCCACCTGTTTAAACAATCAAATTCGATTTGAATTAAGGGAGTTATTTATTTAAAAATTATATTAAAGAATGGATGAAAAGAGACTTAAAAAGTCGTAGTTTGAAAGTATTTTGGAAAAGGTTGCCACCTGTTCAAAAAGCCAAATTTAAATTAATTATTCGCAAGCTATCTAAAAAATTGATATATGGGTGTCAAATGAAAGATTGCTATGAAACCTTCAGATTGAACATTTAAAATATTGCTGAGGTGTTGTACAAGCGTTGCCACCCGTTTAAAAAATTAAATTCATTTAATTTAAATGAATTACTAAAATATGCGTATCAATCGAAAGCTTTTTGATAAGAGTTTTAGTTCTAAACTACATGTAGGAGGGTTGCTACCTGTTTGAATAATCAAATTCTTCTTGAATTAAAGGAATTTGATAATTGTAATGTGTATCACAATATGGAGGTCAGAAAAGAGGGATTTAATTGAGTTTTAGTAGGAAAATATTTCGAAGAGGGTTGCCACCTGTTTTAAAAGTCCGGTTTAAATTAGAAATGTTCAGCTTGAACATGTAGAGTTTTCAGGGGTTTTTGAAGAGGGTTGCTACCTGTTTCCAATATTCAGCGTGGCGACGAATAACTGTTACCCAGGTTTATTGAGAAATAAAATGGTCCTTTATAGATTTTGAGAAAAAGTATTTTATTCTTAATTTTCCACAGATTTTACTTTAGTTGTATTAATTAGTTTTTAAATTTTAATCCTTATTTACATTTGCCAGCAATGTCGACTTTGAGAGAAAAGTTCATTTGGCACGCAAGTCGTTTTCAGGTGTATTTTTTCAAAGGCTTTGTATAAAAAAAGACAAAAAAACTATATAGGATTGGTCGAATAAATAGCCATCCTAGTTACCAGTTCCGAGTCTATTCGATTTTTGAGTATGAGGCCTTACGTTGGACATACGGGGGAGTATAAGGAGTTCAAACTGGAGAAAATTAGCCTATGGTTACAGAAGATATGGAATAAATTAATTGGCGAAGACCTGCGTGCAAAATGAACTTTTCTCTCAAAGTTTACATTGCTGGAAAATGTAAATAAGGACTAAAATTTAAAAGCTAATTAATACAAATAAAGTAAAATCTGTGGAAAATTGACAATAATACTTTTTTCGCAAAATCTATAAAGGACACTTTTATTTCTCAAAACCACCTGGGTAACAGTTATTCGCCGCCACGCTTCAAATTCATATACAGTTATATTATAAAATTAATGAGTTATAACAATCTAGGTTTTAATCCGAAGGCTCTTGAAAAGGCTTTATTTCTATGTATAGCGGGGACTCCACATGTTTGAAACAGGGTTCGGAAATTCTCACTCTTAATCTCTCACGTTCGCGATCAAGAATATTCCACAATTCTTTTTGCATTCTTTTATCACGAGTCAAAAATGCAAACAAATTTATCATCTCCCACATTCGGAATGCCATCGACAAAAAAAATTTCCGCTGCTTTTCATTCGCGATCGAAAAAAGCAAAGAAATTTGCTCTCACTCGAATATGAGAAGTCCGAGCATTGCTGATGTCGGGTGGTCATAAATGAGAAAAACGGTGCAAGTAATCCATTCGCGATCACTCACAACAGCTGATCGCGATAAACTTATCGCAAAAAAAATTTCAACGACGTTGTATGGGAGATATATTTCGTGTTTGTTTTGGTTATGGATTTTGTTATGCATATAGCATACATACATATGTACATATGTATATGTAAGTAATACAAGCAAATGCCTTTCGGTTGGAACGAATGTAGGAATATGCACAAATATATGAATTATGGTGGTAATATATATGTATGTACATATAAATTACATACATACATACGTGTAGTTGAAGTATATTCCAAGCGTACACTTTTCAGTATAATGATGTATCTGCATGTTATTTTATTATAATGAGTGCGTTTATTTATTATATCTTATAAATGGAACTTAGTGGGGATAATATTGACTAATGAGAAAAGTACGCGTCTGGTGAAGTCTAAGAGTAAAGAAAAGTTGAAGAAACAATATACATTTTTTACTTCTTTTAAATGTTTCGATTCGCCATTATAAGGATATTAATAAGAAACCAAAAATATACACACGTAAATAGAATAAGAATATGTGTGTATGTATGTATTACTTGGAATAAAACTCAATAAATGGAAGGTCTGCATTTCATATCCGTGCACACATATGTATGTACATATATATTTGTGTAACTATGTATATCAGGGTAGCCAACTCATTTTTGAGAATTCCCCGATTTTGCCGGAAATTTTGTAAAATTCTCCACCCATGGATATCTCCTTATTTACAAAAAAAAAGAGTTGTGTGTGTTTTGACATTACTGGTCTGTCTGTTTTTTTTGTAATGCAATTCCGCTATGTATGTATTCATAATCCAAACCAAACTTTTATAAAGTTATTTAACCAATAAAGAAACAAATTCACATATAATGTTTAAACACATACAGTGGTTCGGATAAGTTTTAGTCGTGCCAAATTTTGACAAGTTTTCACAATTATAATTTTTTTGTTATTAATTTAATTTATTTTTTTACAAAAATGTAGTTAATTCTTTAATAAAAACCGTATAAATCCAAGTTTCAAACTTTGTGTAATATTAAAAAAATTCTACAAACTTTCGTAAAAATTTCGAGCTTTTTAATTTGATTTTCTAGAAAGGGTTTGAGTGCAAGTTTCAAGTGGCTGAAAATTTTCGTTTAAATATTTTTTCCGAAAGTGTTGCGGTTTTCTTCCACATAAAAAAGTGTGTTTATTCGTTCAACGGTAATTTGTATAATTTGCAGGATTGCATAATCAGTACTTTTAGCTGCAGTTGCATTTCTTATGCGACCTTTTTACCTCATTATAAAATCAGTGAAGCATAAAAGAATAAATTAGTTAACAACTAATTCCTCATAAAAAGCAGTTCATCTCTCGTTTCTGCACGTAAACTGAAATTACCCAGAAAAAAAAAACGGTCCATCCCTCGATTACCCACGTAAACTCGAATTCCCCGCAAATCGGGGAATTCCCCACGAGTTGGCTTCTCTGATCTATAAGCATGTACTTATATAAGTGCATAGTTATTTACTGAAAAGTAGCGCAGAATGAGCAAACATTTTTAAGCAATAATAAAGTAATAACTAAGCATTGGTTTTACTACGACCTTGCAAAGACGAAACAAATTTACTTGTGAGCCTTTTTAGCCTGAAGTATGTATATGCAATGGAGGATGGTTCCGTGCGCAGAAGTGGAAAACTTTTGATTGTCATTCACCTGGGAGTGGCCAGAACCGATTCTTGTGCGTACGGATATTTATATCCACGTCTCCTCTGTACAGTAACCAAACACCCGTTTGGAAGCGAGCTAAAGTGAGAAGGCGTAAAACTTCGCGTGTGCTGGGTTTGCATACCGCCACGTTAAAACCCCGCCCAATGAAAAAGAACAAATAGCCTCGGATAAGACCCCCTTTTTTTGATGACGACCACGGCAAACGTATGAAGGACTATAAAAAAGGGAAGGGGCCTCTGCCCGGCTGGATGATGTCCTCGGGAAGACAAAGGCTGGAAGAAGGATGAGGCATCCAAGGATCTCTTCCATGAGCGCTTGGAACGTACATATGAGCGCTGCCCCCGGCACGATGTCAAAATCGAGCTTGGCGATTTTAATGCCAAGGTGGGCAAGGAAGGCCCCACTGTCGGAAAATTCAGCTTCCACGACGAATCGTCCGATAATGGATTGAGGCTGATCGATCATGTTGTGATAGACGGAAGGCATGCTTCAAGCGTTTTAGACGTACCTACACTCCGAGGGCCTAACATCGACTCGGACCACTATCTTGTTGTAGCCAAGATACGCACCCGCCTCTGTGCAGCAAAAAATGTGCGCAAGGAAAGCTTAACGTCGAAAAGCTGCAATCACAACAGACGGCCAATCTATTCGCCACTCGACTCACACACCTGCTCTCTAAAAGCACTCTTCAAGAATCCGACATACGCGAGCAGTGGAACCATATTTCCCGATCATTATGTGCCGCCGCCGAGGAAGTAGTTGGATTTCAGCGAGCCCGAAAGAACAACTGGTCAAGAAGCCGCGGAGAATAAAGACGCCGCCTATAGGGCCACGCTGCGATCGGGCGCGACGCGAGCCATGTGAGACCGTTTTAGGGAACTGAAGAAGGAAGCGAGACGTATTTGCCGCAATAAGAGAGTGGCCGAAATACGTGAGTGCGAAGAGCTTGAGATGCTGGCCGACAGGAAGAACGCCCGAAAATTCTACCAGAGGGTCAGGCGACTTACGGAAGGTTTCAAGACCGGGCCAAACTCCTGCAAGAACAACAATGGCCGACCTAGTGACCGATGTCCAGAATATACTTAAATTGTGGAGGGAACACTTTTACAACCTACTGAATGGTAGCAGCGCTGAAAGTAGTGAAGAAGACAAACCCGAGTCCCCAGTCGATGATGATGGAGTAGCTGTCCCTTCGGCTGACTATGACGAAGTACGAATAGCGATTACGCGACTGAAAAACAACAAAGCTGCTGGAGATGACGGCCCGGCAGCCGAGGTATTCAAGTACGGTGGCGAGAAGATGATGAGGTGCATGCATCAGCTCGTATGAAGAATATGGGACGCATGCCCGACGACTGGAATTTAATTGTGCTCTGTCCAATCCTCAAGAAAGGCGACCCCGTCATATGCGCCAACTACCGTGGAATTCTAAGCATAGGTTATAAGGTATTATCGAGTGTATTGTGCGAAAGACTGAAGCCTACCATCAACGAACTGATTGGACCTTGTCAGTGTGGCTTTAGGCCTGAAAAATCCACCATAGATCAGGTCTTCACAATACGCCAAATCTTGGAAAAGACCCGCGCGAATAGGATCGACACACACCATCTATTTGTCGATTTCAAAGCCGCTTTCGATAGCACGAAGAGAAGTTGCCTTTATTCCGCGATGTATGAATTTGGTATCCCCGCAAANCTCAGGCACAATACTTTATAAGAGCGTACAATTGCTGGCGTATGCCGACGACATCGATATTATCGGTAAAAACAAGGGCTACGTCTGTTCTGCCTTCTCGGGATTGGATAGAGAAGCAAAGCGAATGGGTCTGGTGGTGAACGAGGACAAAGCGAAGTATCTCCTGTCATCACACAAACAGCATACGCGTCTTGGCACCCACGTCATTGTTGAAAGCTACAAGTTTGAAAAAGTAGACGACTTCGTTTATTTGGGAACCAGCCATAACACAAATAATAATGTCAGCCTTGAAATCCAACGGAGAATCACTCTTGACAACAAGTGTTACTTTGGGCTGAGTAGGCAATTGAGAAGTAAAGTCCTCTCTCGTCGTACAAAGATCACACTCTATAAGTCACTCATCATGCCTGTGCTGGTGTATGGCGCGGAGGTATGGACAATGAAAGTATCTGATGAGGCGGCTCTTGGAGTTTGCGAGAGAAAGATTCTGGGAAAGATANGAGAGAAAGATTCTGCGAAAGATTTACGGACCTTTACGCGTTGGTGATGGCGAATATGGCAGACGATTTAATGATGAGCTGTATGAGCCTTACAACGATATAGACCTAGTGCAGTGAATTAAAATTCAGCGGCTCCGCTGGCTTGGCCATGTCGTTCGAATGGATAGAAACGCTCCGGCACTGAAAATATTCAACGCGGGCCGCGATGCTGGTAACAGAGGAAGAGGAAGGCCTCTTCTGCGTTGGAAAGACCATGTGGAGAAGGACTTGGCTTCACTTGGCATTTCTAATTGGCGTCAGTTAGCACAGAAGTGAAATGGCTGTCGTGCTATTTTGGACTCGGCCAAAATAGCTTAGGCGGTTACAGCGCCAATAAAGAAGAAAAAGAATGTGTATGCAATATTGCAACAGCTTTCTACCTACCTTTTGTTTATTTTTCACTAATAATTAGTATGCTTTAGAAATATTTACGGAAATAGAGCACATGATTTCGTTCGTTTTAGAGTTGTAGCAGGTAGTGATTTTTTCTTCAAACTGCATTTCCCTAAGTGCAGAGTTGTGTGGTTTAGTTGGGATTTCCCTAAACACCAGATAGATATTTCGTAAATACGTTCGTTCTTCATACAATTTTATTTTGTAAGAGTTTTGGGTGTGGACCTACATAAATGAGATAAGCGATGCGGGTGCTTCATTCGCGATCACTCACAACAGCTTATCCTGAAAACTTTTTAGGGCATTTTATGGAAGATGTTTTTGCGCTTTTATTCTACATTGCATTAAATTTTTTATCTTTGAAATTACAAAGTCCTTCAAAATAAATCCTGCGGTCAGAGAGAAAATATAAAAACGCCACTTTAAATAAAAAAGTAGGTTTCAAACCATGGTACAATAATTACAGGTATTGTCTTCCTGGAGAGTTTCGCTTCACATCGAAAATCGTGCTCCCTTATTTTCATTTTGACGCAGTTCATTGTTGATTCTTTTACTTTTATTTGGCTTTGCTTTTTGTCTTCGCTACATTTAATTTTTATAAGTTTTCAAAACAAAAGAAAAAACATTTCAAATTAAGTAAGCATTCAAATTTTGAATTTATTTACAAGCAAATACTTTTTTTCTGGCTTTTGCAAATTGAATAAGTTCTCTGTTAGAAGAAGTTGGTTGAAAAAAATACGTGAATGTACATGGTATATGGGGTATGGAAAAAGGGATATTTCCAGCAGTAAACGCGTTAGTGTGAGCAACAATGATATTTTTTAAATAAGGCAGATCGGAATATGCGCTCTCTGGGAAGACAATACCTGTAATTATGTACCATGGTTTCAAACCCATTTATTTACTATTTATTTCATGGTAGGAGAGCTTCTCAAACAATATAGAAGACATTTTTTCGATTCAAGTTGTTGAAAAGAAATAAATATCTAAATCCCGGGACTAATCCCGGGATGCCGGGATTGTGACAACGCCATCCCGAAAATCCCGAGATCGGAAAAAGCCGAAAAATTAACATCCCTAATGTGCATGGATATGAAATGCAGACCTTCCATTTATTGAGTTTTCTTCTAAGTAATACATACATACAGGGTGTCCCAGAAGTAACCTGCCTAAGCTCTGTGATAAACAAAAAAATTTCAGGTAAAAGTGTCACCGTTTTTGAAATATTTAAATTTTTTTGAATTAAAAAAAATCGTGCCTTTTCATGTATTTTCTTTAACTGCATCTACAAACCAGGCTATACTTAGTAAATTTTTTATGTAAAATACTTCCAGATTGTTACTTCTCCATACTCAAATGCAATGTAGTTAAAACATATTAAGCAACCATCATAAAATTAGGACTATTTTGGGATTTTTAACTTTTTGATATTTTCTTCCCCAACTTTGACTATCTCTGGTGATAAAAAAAAATGAACTGAGCTATAACTTTACATTATACAAAAAAATTGCTCATTTAATAAAGATTTAAGAAAGGTGCCACTCTTACTGTTTCGAATAGAAAAAAAAATTATAGGCGCTTTTGTGGGCAAAGGACTGAGACACGCTAGAATGTATTTAATAGATTTAAATTTAAGTTGCTCTTGTTACCGACCAATGACATGCTAAATAGTACAAAGGTACATTATTACCTGCTCCTGACATTATTTTATGTTACTTACCGGAATTAAAGAAAGTGGATTTTGTGAAATTGGACCCTTCGAACATTGTGTTATTAATACTATGACAGAGAACACGCAGTATACGTCGCATGAATATGCGGATATTCACCTAATTTACGGTGAAGCTTGCTGTAATGACAGAGCTGCTCAAAGACTCTATGCAGAGCGATACCCCAATCGTCGGCATCCGGGTGGTGAAGTATTCCCCCGGACCCATAGAGAAATATATGAAGGTAAGTGATTTTTACACCTTTGTTGTTTGCTTGCTTGATAACTATCATTTCTCACTTTTTTAAGGTCGCATACCTGGAAGCCGTGGCGGCGAAACATGACGTCCTGCAACGGTAGACGTTGAAATTGTGTTAGAGGAAGTGGAACTAGGTCCATCGACTTCAGTGAGAATGATGGAAAGACGGACGGGAATACCAAAAACTACAGTACACAAAGCTTTAAAAGACCATCGATTTCATCCCTACCACATTCAACGTGTTCAGGCTCTACAAGAAAGAGATTATCTGTCGAGGGTTAGATTTTGCCGTGAAATGTTTCGAATACATGCATCAGACCCCAACTTTTTTAATAAAATATTTTGGAGCGATGAATCATCATGCACACGTGATGGTTATTTTAATTTACATAACCTTTACAGTTGGCAGATAGACAATCCTCACGAAATGAGAGAAGATCGTTCGCAGTACCGGTACAAAATAAATTTATGGTGCGGTATTTTTAATTGTCAGATATTGGGACCTGTGGAACTGCCGCCAACGCTCAACTCTCACAGTTATTTAGAGTTCCTTCAGGAACGGCTTCCAACTCTTTTAGAAGATGTACCCTTAAACCTGCGGCGAAGACGGGTGCCCTGCTCACTACGGGCGTGAAGTAAGAGCTCTTTAGACGAAACTTATCCTCGCCGATGGATTGAAGGATACCGGCCAATCACGTGGCCCGCTCGATCGCCAGACCTGAATCCATTCGATTTTTTCTACTGGGGCTGTCTTAAGGACAAAATTTATTCAAAAACAATTCAAAACGAACAGCATTTGCGGGAGCATATAAATGGAGGTGCTGCTGAGATGGCCCAATTGAGTTGTTTTAGAGTAGAAATTCGCTAATTTGAGCATATTTTATCAATAAATGAATACATTTTTCTTCAAACAACTCATGTGTATTTTATTTCACGTGAACCCATCCTTCACAAAAAATATTGATAGATATAGCCCTTGTTATAGACTTTAGTCCGAATTCCGGTAAGTAACATAAAATAATATCAGGAGCAGGTAATAATGTACCTTTGTACTATTTAGCATGTCATTGGTCGGTAACAAGAGCAACTTAAATTTAAATCTATTAAATACATTCTAGCGTGTCTCAGTCCTTTGCCCACAAAAGCGGCTGTAACTTTTTTTTCTATTCGAAACAGTATTCTGAAATCTTTATTAAGTTAGCAATTTTTTTATGTAATGTAAAGTTATAGCTCAGTACATTTTTTTCACCAGAGATAGTCAAAGTTGGGAAGAAAATATCAAAAAGTTAAAAATCCCAAAATAGTCCTAATTTTATGATGGTTCCTTAATATATTTTAACTACATTGCATTTGAGTATGGAGAGGCAACTATCTGGAAGTATTTTACATAAAAAATTTACTAAGTATAGCCTGGCTTATAGATGCAGTTAAAGAAAATACATGAAAAGGCACGATTTTTTTTAAATTCAAAAAAATGTAAATATTTCAAAAACTGCAACACTTTTACCTGAAAATTGTTTGTTTATCAGACATCTCACCCCAACTACAATCAATTTAATTGTAAGCACATTTGATTGCAATGATTTTGATTGCAATCAAATCACTGATTCAATCAAACATTTTAATTGCAATCTCAAAAATGCAATTATTTATTCATGTTTTTTTTTTAATAAAGAAATTGAGAGCATAAAAGCAAATAGAACGTGAAATTGAGAAAAAGAGAAAACTAGCAGAAAAAGTTATTGAACACAAAACTAGTAAAAATTGGCAATTGAGTAGTTGTTACACCGTTTTGACATTCTGCTGTAAACATTTTACTATTTATAAATCAGTTTTAAACTCTTTGCTTTACACGCAAGCACTTACACAGTCCAGTAATCATTAATATTTTGATTTCCACTCGTTTTACTTTTGTTTATGCTTAACCATTTCAACAAATGGCGGCTTTTGATATTTATTCTTCTACTTCCGCTAGCTAATTTATGAGGTGAAAATTTAACTAGCAAGAATTGCACTTCTCCCGTGTTATTACGCTCTCGATTCAGTGCTCTATTGGAATTTTTTTGGGTTATTATACACTTTTCCAGTAAAAATTTGCAGGTTCCAGTACTGACTATTTGTTACTATACACACCTAATATAAACAACGAGTTGTGAGCACTTCAAATTGCATGCATGTTGTTTTAGTAATTTAAAAGAGTTCAGTATGTTTCTCTCCTAACATGATTTGGTTATCGTTACATGATTAAGTTTAGTTACCAAATCTTGTGTTGAAAGAAAAATATTTAGCAGATTTGTCTTATAAGTTTAAGTTTGACAACAGTAGACAGAAAGTTGTTGCTGCTTGAAGAAAAACATTTTATTCAAAAAACGCCAAAAAATATTTAAGACTGGTGTAAAATTTTAGCTTATAAGACAAATATGATAACTTCTGAATTACATAATACCTTACAATATTTACAATTTACAAGACCAAATATTAAATGTGCGAACCAAAGCTTTTTGTGCGAATATATGACCGCCTAACTAATGTTCCAAGTAAATGCACTTGCAGTGCGCAACAACAATACATAAGGGCCAAACTGAGCAAAAACACGGCCGCACAAAAGGGAGATGATGAGAAATGTGCATTTTTGCATCGGCAGTTGCGATAGGGCGTTTCTGAACCGAATTCTGAGATAGGGCGTTCTTAAATCAAATTCTGAAGTAGAGCGTTATTGAAAAATTTCCTGAGATAGGGCGTTTTCGAACTGGCTGCCGAGATATGTCGATCTTCCACTCAGCCATCGATACGTTATACTACTGGGGATGGTTGAAAAACACGATAGAGGTGCTGTTTAGTTGCAGCTTTGTCATGCATAAAATCGAATTTTTATGCAAGCACATTGAATACGCTCTCGATTAGCGGAACATTAAAGACGACAATCAAAACAACCTACTGCTAGGTGTAATGCCGCGAGCGGGTTCATTTTGCGCTGCTAATGTGATGCGTTAACCCACTGAGGGCTTGTGTGCCTCACAATCGTACTTCCATTTATTCATCAAAATAAATGTCGTTTAGACAGATTGCAGTTAGCAATTTTTATGCAATTAATGATTGCAATCAAAAATTAATTGCAATCAAAAACTTATTGGAATCAATTTCTTCTAAATGATTCAATTCAATTTTTGCAATCAAAATATAAGCAATCAATGTTAATTGCAATTAAACCAGAATGCAATATTTCGTAAAATATGCGATTGCAATCCAATTTGATTGCAATTTTTTGCAGCCCTGTCAATATTATACCCACGAAGTTCCATTTATTAGATATATCAAATAACGCAATCATTATAATAAAATAACATGCAGATACACCATTATACTGAAAAGTGTACGCCTGAAATATGTATACTTTAACTACGCGTATGCATGAATGTAATCTATAGGAACACACATACATATATATTACCACCATAATTCATATATTTGTGCATATTCCTATATTCCTTCCAACGAAAAGCATTTGCTTGCATTCCTTACATATACATACATATGTACGAATGCTGTATGCATAACCAAAACCAACGCGAAAAATATTTCCCATACAACTTCGTTGAAAATTTTTCGCGATAAGCTGTTGTGAGTGATCGCGAATGGATTACCTGCAGTGTTGCCGTTTGATCCAAATGGATCAAAATGATACATTTTCCCCCGAATTCTTAAAAGATACCTTTTTTAGCTTAGTATAAATTGTGATACATTTTAATTCACAAACAAGTTGAGGGTAACTTTTCCCATCTTAAGAATTTTATGATTTTCTGGCGACATATCAAGTTTGTTTTCTTTTACTGAACATACCACCTTCAATATGCATATGGCATCACTGTTAGCTACAGACAACCAGCCTGTTCCCGTACTCCAGGATTTAGTCCGAAATAGTCCGAATCCGTTTCCTTTCACATATTTATCATATATTTTGCGAACAATTTCTCACTAAATCCTGGAGTGCTTTTGAAGTTGTCGGATGTGGTACTGGGCTAAAGGCAGTGTCACACGATTGGTACATTCGTACAGATTTGTATATTTTGGCAGTCACAGAGTGGTGTTCTTTAGGAATTTGGGTTCAGCTCAATAAAAGGATATCCAAACAAGACTACTCTGAAACCGCCAAAATGTACAAATCTGTATAAATGTAACAATCGTGTGACACTGCCTTAAGCATTTCATCCCGATTAATCAAGTATTGTGAAAATTACTTTTAAGTGTTTACAGCAGGCTAGCCAACTCATTTTTGAGAATTCCCCAATGAAATTCCCCGATTTTGCAGGAAACTTCATAAAATTGCCCACTCATAGATATCTCCTTATTAACAAACCAAAACAAAATTGTGTGTATTTTGACATATTGCTGGCCTGTTTGGTTTTTAATGTAATTCAGCTATGTATGTATTCATAGACCAAACCAAACTTTTATAAAGTTAGTTAACAAATAAAGAAAAAAAATTTACATATAATGTTTACATACGTACAGTGGTCGGAAAAGTTTTAGTCGCGCCAAGTTTTGACAAGTGTACACAATTTTTTTTTTTTTTTTTGTTATTAATTTGATTTATTTTTGTTAAAAAAATATAGTTAATTCTTTAACAAAAACCGTATAAAACCAAGTTTCAAACTTTGTGTAATAAAAAAAAAAAATTCTACAAACTTTCGTAAAAAATTCGAGCTTTTTAATTAGATTTTCTAGAAAGATTTTGAGTATGCAGTTTTGTAGCCCACTCAATTCTACTAAGTGCAAATTTCAAGTGGCTAAAAAATTTCGTTTTATTTTATTTTTTTTCCGAAAGTGTTGCGGTTTTCTTCCACATAAAAAAAGTGTGTTTATTCGTTATATGAACGCAAATGCGACAAAGAAAATTCTATATCAACGGTAATTTGTACTTTTAGTTGCAGTTGCACATCTTATGCGACTTTTTTACCTCATTATAAAATCAGTAAAGCAAAAAAATAAATTAGTTAAGACCTAATACCTCATAAAAAGCAGTTCATCTCCCGATTATGTACGTAAACTCCCCACTAAAAACGGTACATTCCCCGATTCTCCACGCAAACTCAAATTCCCCGCAAATCGGGGGAATTCCCCACAAGTTGGCTTTACTCGGAAACGGTGTTAAGCACCAATTTGATATGTGATTTTAGTTAAGTATGCAAATGAATTCACTCTGCATTTTATTGAAGATTGATACTAAACATTTTTTTTTTCATTATACTTTTAATCTATTTTAGGGAATTTTGGTGATACATTTCTTCTGAACACCGCGGCTACACTGGTACCTGCATTGTTTTTCTCATTTATGTGAGGCAGACACCGGCTATGCTCGGACTTCTCATATTCGCATGAGAGGAAATTTCTTAGCTTTTCTCGATCGCGAATGAAAAGCAGCGGACATTTTTTTGTCGATCGCATTCCGAATGTGAGAGATGATAATTTGTTTTTGCATTTTTCACTCGCGATAAAGAATGCAAAAATAGATATGAAATATTATCGATCATGGTAAATCTCATAAATAAATGAAAACGAATAATCATAAATTATAATTTCCGAACCCTGGTTTCAAAATTCAAATTAAACTTGAACTATGAGAATTAACGGTTTAAAAAGTAAAATTCGGAATTTTCAATCATTTCTATGAATTATTACAATATGGGTATCAATCGAAATGATTTTGAAATGGCTTCATTTCTAAACTACATGTACATAAGTATGAAAAATTATCACAAGAGAGAGGTTAAAGATAGTTTTAGTTTGAAAATATATTGGAGATATTTAAAAAATTTAAAGTCTCCTGATTTTCGTATATTTTAAATATGTTGAGTTTAATTCAAATAAATTATACCTAATGTAGCGCGTAGAAATTTCATACACTCAGCGAATCGGGTGAGAGCGATCTAGTTTTTTATAAATATTTCATATCACGTATTTGCAACTTTTCTAAAAATAAGTTACATCTAATTTTTTGGTTATTTTATTATTTACAGGAAAGTAATCCAAATTCCACATCCATTGTGCTATCGGAAAAACCCACTCTTCATGAAATCTTAATGCAAGAGAAATATGATTTTGAAGCAAAAGTTTTCAGAGCTGCAAAAAGAAAACGTTGGCTCAAAGGTAAATACAATTATCAAACTGTGTGTCATACTCACGTGGGAATAGCGTTATAGACATAAATTTTATGTACACAGATGTTTAATTATTTCCACGTAGCTTAAGCTGTTGACACTTTTATTATTTAAGGCGCAGTTAGTCTTGCCTTACTTTAAGTTACGTTATCTAGTAAATTGGCCAATGCAGGAAGTTTTTGATGAGCCTTATAGGCGGCTGACAATCGCTGAAATGGAAAATCAAAAACATTTTTTCGCTTCTGGATAAGTTGAAGTGTTAAGTAAGTTAAGTTTAGAGTAACTGATATTTAAGTCTGTTCCAGTACAACTACGCAAACAATTCTCTCACTAGAAATACTTTTGAGGGAGTAAGTAGGCAACTCTTCCCACTCAGAAGTTAAAAGATTTTGCCCGAGGTTTTATTTGTATTTATTTTATAAAAGGCTTACATAACAATAACAATTATTATAAAACCATAAAAAACAGAAAGTACGAGGTTTTTCTTCTGGCAAATGTATGAAAAAGTGTCAAACGACAGGCACGTTTACATTTCTTCTTGTTTAGAAAAGCATTCAAGTATCCGCATTTGTTAAAAATTTTATGAAAGCTAAAATGCAATTGAAATACACATAAAAAATGATGTCATTTAATATTTATGTAAAGCATAAATGTAGTGAAGAAAGTGCATTAAAATAAAATTACACAAATAAAGTAATACATGTTACAATAAAGAAGAAAAATATCGCAATTAAATGAAAATTTTAAAGCGAATAGTTCAAACGGTACTATCGTATGAATAAACTAACTGAATAAAAGAATGTATTAACATAACTGTTCCTGTACTGGACAAAAAAAAAAACAACTTTAAAGCACATTTGAATAATTTGAAATAAAACCGTGATTAAAAACCATTTAATTTTAGAACTATTTAAAAGTGTATATTTTATAAAATAGAATCAAACAGCAATATATGTATTTGAAGACGTATGAAAATATTTTTATATGCAAACTTTTCATTTCGAGTAATTGCTATAACCGTACAATAACAACAAACAAAAATCCTTTGACCTTTTCTTCATGTAAGTTTTTGCGTTCCTGTACACTTCTGCATCTGTTCTCCTGTTACTCTCAACAGAGAGAGTAAAATTGTAGTTTGACAGTTCCACACAGGCCTGCCAACTTGGCTCAAACCGTGCCATTTTTGGTCCTATTTTACTTCAAATAACAATTAATTTTTCAATTTGGCACAAAGTGTCAAAATGGCACTTTTGAAAAATAGTAATATTTCAATAAATTTTTGTGAAATCCTCTGCGTGAACTTCTTTTTCTCAGAGAAAATCTTCTAATTTCTAATGTTTATAAAACTGGTTTTTCTTATTTTGACATTGAATCTTTGTTTTCGAAAATTAGGACCTGTATTTCAAATTTTAGAGCGGTCTATGCAAAAATTACGGACATCAAAACACATAACTCCGGGCATGAGAAATTTGAATCTCATAGTTATTAGAACCAAATATTTTGAAGCAATAAATGATCTAAAATTAGAAGTTCAGCTTCTACTTTTCGATCAAGTTTTGTTTCGCCAAGTAATTACTTAGGCGAATTAGGTACGTTGGCAAATTTTCTCTAGAAAAACTTATAAAGATTCTAGTTTCTTCGGGCTAAAACCTGTGGAACCAGGGGTACCAACCATCCTTAGCTACGAGGCGCCATATTGAAGATAAAAAAGTGCCAAAATGTGCCAAACAGAAAAATATAAGTGCCTTTCTGTTTAATCCTTTCCATTTGGCATGAAAAAAGAAACACATTTCTAAAACAAAGATGCAATTCCAAAATAAAATAAACCAGTGTTATAAATAGACTGCAGATGTTTATGCAGAAAACAAAGTCTAAAAATATGAGCCACTTAACTATAATCAAAGTAAATAAATTTGTATACATTTTCTTTATAATTATGGGGTACATATTTTTAGGCTTCGTTTTCTGCATAAAAAACCGTAGTCTATTTATAAACTTTAGAAATAAGAAGATTTTGTATGATAAAAAGAAGTACACGCAAAGGATTTCACAAAATTTTTTT
>NW_016157153.1:540347-558483 GCF_001687245.7 Rhagoletis zephyria | reverse complement strand
ATCGGACTAGTGGTTCTCGAGTTATGTCAAAAAAAGACCACCAAAGGTGACAATTTCCCCTATATGATAGTTATATATATATCTCGATTCCTAGACGTGACCCAGCGAAACGCTGGGACACGTATAACTTGTTTTTGACCGATATAACATTTCCCGTTGGTTTCATCCCATCCCGATTTTGACTGTCGCATAGTGTAATTGTAACCATTGTAATAGGTGCAATTAGTATTCATTTAATTAGTTATACATAAGTCTAAGAACTAGTGTTCATTACAGACTATGAAAACTGCATACATTGAAATGAAAATTAAAAATTGTTTAAAAAGCGTGTGCTTGATAACCCAATCAAGCTGGATTATAACAAAACTGAGAAAAGATAATATTCCGGGGCGTAGTCCTTGTTAAAGAAAGGTCTAAATCTACAGAACTTGAGATAAGGTTTAATTCGGCCAGTGTTCTTCTGATCGGTGCGTTCATGCTATAAACTGTTTTACTAAAGCTAATGTTAAATAATATCAGTGCTTCGTAGATTTCTACTCCGAATATTAAAATAAACTCTTCCGAGCAAGGCAGGACAATCAGTTTTGCCGGAAATGATGTCGAGCATAAAACACATTGCGAGAGCTAATCTTCTATTACGAAGTGTCATCAAGTTAATTAGTTGACATCGAGAGAAGTAAGAAGGTTTTTGTTCAGAAAAATTTAATGATTGCAGGGCATAGCGTATAAAAACCTTTTGCACAGACTCCAAACGACTTATATGAATTTGCTGGTATGGATTCCAAATAAATGCGCCATACTCTAACTTAGATCACATAAAAGCAGAATATAAGGTCTTAAAAGTGTACGGATCCCGAAAATTTTCTTATATTAAGACATAATCGATTTTTTTGAACACCAGTCACTAGGGCTTTGTATCACTGAATAAATTTTTAAGTCGTTAGCGTACAACAGAAACTTAGCAGTTGAAAAGCATAACCCGATGTCGTTTATGAATAAAATGAAAAACAAAGGACCCAAGATGCTTCCTTGCGGTATCCCGGAAGTAGGGGTGAATGTTTTGGAAGAAACTCCATCTAGAAAAACGAAACTCTTCCTTTCAGCTTAATAAGACTTGATCCACCGAAGAAGAACAGAATGAAAGCCTAGTTGTNGTGTAATTGTAACCATTGTAATAGGTGCAATTAGTATTCATTTAATTAGTTATACATAAGTCTAAGAACTAGTGTTCATTACAGACTATGAAAACTGCATACATTGAAATGAAAATTAAAAATTGTTTAAAAAGCGTGTGCTTGATAACCCAATCAAGCTGGATTATAACAAAACTGAGAAAAGATAATATTCCGGGGCGTAGTCCTTGTTAAAGAAAGGTCTAAATCTACAGAACTTGAGATAAGGTTTAATTCGGCCAGTGTTCTTCTGATCGGTGCGTTCATGCTATAAACTGTTTTACTAAAGCTAATGTTAAATAATATCAGTGCTTCGTAGATTTCTACTCCGAATATTAAAATAAACTCTTCCGAGCAAGGCAGGACAATCAGTTTTGCCGGAAATGATGTCGAGCATAAAACACATTGCGAGAGCTAATCTTCTATTACGAAGTGTCATCAAGTTAATTAGTTGACATCGAGAGAAGTAAGAAGGTTTTTGTTCAGAAAAATTTAATGATTGCAGGGCATAGCGTATAAAAACCTTTTGCACAGACTCCAAACGACTTATATGAATTTGCTGGTATGGATTCCAAATAAATGCGCCATACTCTAACTTAGATCGCATAAAAGCAGAATATAAGGTCTTAAAAGTGTACGGATCCCGAAAATTTTCTTATATTAAGACATAATCGATTTTTTTGAACACCAGTCACTAGGGCTTTGTATCACTGAATAAATTTTTAAGTCGTTAGCGTACAACAGAAACTTAGCAGTTGAAAAGCATAACCCGATGTCGTTTATGAATAAAATGAAAAACAAAGGACCCAAGATGCTTCCTTGCGGTATCCCGGAAGTAGGGGTGAATGTTTTGGAAGAAACTCCATCTAGAAAAACGAAACTCTTCCTTTCAGCTTAATAAGACTTGATCCACCGAAGAAGAACAGAATGAAAGCCTAGTTGTGAAAGTTTAGCAACTAATATCTTGTGGGATATCCTATCAAATGCTTTGGAGAAATCCGTATAGATTGTATCCACTTGGTAGCCATTTTGGCAGGCATTTAAACAGTCAGAAAATACTGCAAGGTTGGTCGTCGTAGACCCGCCTGGAACAAAACCGTGTTGGTTCAGACAAATGTAGTTCTTAATATTGAAGAGCAGTTTCCTTTTAATAATGCATTCAAACAGTTTTGATACGGAAGTTAGCTTCGAGATGGGTCTGTAGTTACTAACGTCGCTTTTATTTCCAGATTTGAAGATTGGCATGATTGATGTGATTTTCCAGTCATCAATGAAAATTCCAGAGGCAAGAGATCTATTAATGATGACTTTTAGTGGAGCAATTAATGAAGGAAATTTTTTAAGAAGAATGATCGACAGACCATCCATCTCCGTTTGCATTGAAAGCTTTAGCCCATTAACACCTTCACAAATGTCTTCATCAGTTAAGACTAAAGAGCCATAATTGAAGGAACTATTTAAGACATCCGAGTTATCTGAAAATAGGTCCGCATATTCAGCATCAGTTAGCTCATCATCAGTGACAAAGTTTGAAGAGAAAAAATCAGCAAAGAGATCAGCAGCTTCAAAGAGAAAGTTGGCAGAGACGTCACTATAAAAAAAACTGAGTAAGGGACACTGGAAACCCTCTTTCTAGATTTACCTATTCGGAGTACTTTTGATTTGTGTTTCAAAATTACTAATGTACTCTCTGTAGCCCGATTTATTCATGTTGTTAAATTGGGTATTGTAGGAGGAGTATAAGTCAAAGAATTTCTGATCTTTAGTTAATTTATATTTTTTGAACAACTTATTTCTCAAGTTCTTTAGATGTTTTAGCTTCCTTGAATACCAAGGAAGGTTAAAAGGTACTTTAGCATGAACTGGAATGAACTCTTTACATAAATTAACGACATTGCTTTTGAATAGATTAAAGCACACTGCAGCATCAGCTCCACCAAAAATATTATCCCATTCAATATCTAAAAATAAATCATTGACAAATTCCCAATCACACGAGTTGTAATTAAATGAGATATTCTGGCTTTCTTCAGTAATATCAAAGAATTCCAGAAACTAAATTTCAAGCTCTAGAGGGGAATGATGAATATTGGGCGGTGAGATTGATACTGCGGGAATGTCAAGATGAAACTTAATGTTAGAACTTACAAAGATAAGATCAAAAGTGCGATTTAAATTGTTTTGGAATCCATTTACCTGAACTAAGTCATTACCCATCAAATTGTCGACAAAATATGATTCTATATCGCTACTAATATTAGACGGGGTTAGAAATAAATTATTATCTAAGTAGGACCAAATAATTCTATTTAGATTAAAATCACCAAGCACGCATAGTTGATGGTTTCCAATTCGATCATTAAGTGATACAATGTTATCAACATGAGTCTTATAAATGAATTCATTACTGACTGGTGGTATGTAAGACGCGCATACGCACAGAATTTTTGATGCGGTTTGTAGTTTCACACAAAGCTGGTCAAATAGCGAATCATCTTCCTGTAATTGTACCAGCGACGGTCGAAGGCTACAACGAGACGCTATAAGTACTCCACCACCTCTATTGCAGCCAGACTTAAATGGATCTCGATCCTTACGAAAAACGGTATATAGCTTGGGGTCAAAAAATTCGTCATCAAAAAATGTAGCATTAAGCCATGTCTCAATATGTAATTACAAATACTTGGAATTCCAACTGGGAACTTAACAAACGCACGTCCATCGACTTCGTTCTGAGCCACGACGGATTTTGAAAATAAACTTTTAAATATTTGTTTATTCCGCAAGAGGGGTGAGTTAAGCTTTTCTCGAAAAAACGAAATTGGCGAACTGTCACATTCATGGGCCAGATGTCAGGCGTTAGCAATTTATCAAAAGACGTGGAAGGAACACCCAATTTAAAATTCACATTTTTTAATTGCGATGTAGGAGTGCCCTTCTTTACCAATTTGTAATAGGATAGAGCATTTTTATCCAAACCTGCATTTATGGCAATGTAGTCTTTTATATTATCTTCAGGAACAGACGGCGCGAACGAAGACAAATGTAACCATTTAA
This sequence comes from Rhagoletis zephyria, assembly GCF_001687245.7. Taxonomy (NCBI): domain Eukaryota; kingdom Metazoa; phylum Arthropoda; class Insecta; order Diptera; family Tephritidae; genus Rhagoletis; species Rhagoletis zephyria. The sequence goes on along the minus strand of NW_016157153.1, from coordinate 554,254 downwards.
GGCGCACCGCTACATTCAAATGTGCATTAGTATTTGAGCCAACAATAATTTTTAGTTTATTGCGCTTGTTTCTCTTCACCATGTTCCACCCTGGTTCCGGCGCAACTGCGTTACCAGCAGCGTTACCAACTGAGTTACCAGCCAGCAGCATCAGCAACTGCGTTACCAGCAGCATCAAAAACTGCGTTACGAGCGGCATCAGCAACTTCGTTACCAGCAGCATCAGCAACCGCGTTACCAGCAGCATCAGCTGTCAGCATATTATCAACATCGTTTATTTCTTGAAATTCTTTCGCACCAGAATTAGCACCAACACGACTTACAGCATTGTTTTTGCAAGAGGTTTTAGAATGATACATTAGAAACAAGATCGTTTTTTGATGCCGATTGCGATTGCACTTTAGGGTCAACGATCTTTCTTCTAGAGCGCGTCACAATACCTTTGCTCTTCAACTCAGTGTTATTAATGTTGTTATTGCTTACGATAGAAGACTGTTTGTTAGTTAAGGCCTGTAAAAATTCACTAAGTGCATTTATGTTCTTTTTAGATTCTTCTATGAGCAAAGACGAGACCGAGGGACGGCGCAATGCACACTCGTCGCAACGAAACAGCACATTTTTGTTATGTTTTATTATGTTCCAAGCATTATAGCTTAATTTTGTACATTTCACGTGAGATTTTATTTCACAAAAGTCACAGGAAATATGATCGTCATCCTCAATCAAAGAGGCAATTTAAGCAAATAGATACACTATCAGAGCGCGACAAAAACACGTCTTAACACCGCAACGAACTATTGATAATGACACAGTTATATTTATAACTTTATTTATTCATCCCTTTAACAGCCTTATTCTGTATCACGAACGATAAGCAACACGAAAAATTCGTCTGCAGACGACAACCACGGTTGCCGTTTTGGTCCATTTTTTTCGTTTGGTCCATTGGTCCAATGCTTTTTCAAATGGTCCATTTCACAATGCTTTGGTTAGGTTATTATCACACTTTCACTTCATGCAATAGTTTTTAATTTTTTCTATTTAATTGATGTATTTTGGCAACACCTGCTAAAAGTTTGAATAGACCACTGATCTTCGAATAGGGTATCGCTAATCATCTGTCAAGCACGCTTCAAAAAATTCCGCGGTTTCTTGCTAATTTCAATTTAATGTCGATTTAAATGTTCCTTTCAATTCATGTATTTATGCCGAATTTCCACTAGGCATTGAAATAACAAAAAATGCTATGTGGAAATGAACTTAATGATTATTTTTTTAATGAAATGACACGATTATTTGTTAATACCCGACTTTGTCATTTGCCATTTAATGCCTAGTGGAAATCCAGCGTTAGTTTTGAAAACTTGTAATTACATGTATGTGAAAGTGTGTTCTTTATTTCTTTATTAATATCTGTGTTCGTATGGAATAGTAGCTTAAGTCGGCAAGCTGGCTTTGGTATAATGCGGCATTCCCATCATTCTTTAAACGACAAGACATTTTTTGATGAGACTTAATAAGAATATTGACTTGCTAGTATCGGAACTATTTATCCACCTTTATTTGCCAAAAGTTCAAAAGTTCACGGTTCGGCGCCAGTGAGCCATTCGCAATCGTGTGCTGCGAATGCGGCATTATACTAAAGCCTTTCGACATAAGCTACTGTTCCTTACGAACACAGATATGTATGTATGTATATTCAATTTATCCTTATAGGTAAATATTATAAATGTTACTTTAAAATTATATAATATACGATTGCAATGCACTTTGTACGCAATATGTAAAAAACCTAATAAAAACTGAATTGGCATATTTTCTTGATAAAGAGCAACAAACTCCTCTCAATTTCCCAATGTTATAGAAATTGGTCCACTTCTTACCATTTGGTCCATTTTTTCGACCGGAAAAGAAATTGGAAACGGCAACCGTGACGACAACATCTCTGATTGCGATTTTATTACTCTATCGGTCGTTTTCGTCTAACGTTACAATGGTCTCGTTTGCTTTTAAACGAGCTAGAATGATGCCGCCGGACTAATTTTTGAAGCATTCCTCTGCAGACGAATCTTTCGTGTTGCCTACCGTTCGTGATACAGAATAAGGCTGTAATAAAATTATAGTTTAAAAAACTAAAACCTCCCTATTATAATTGCCATTCGTACTGTCATCAGGTATTTAACTTGAGAATAGAAATCCAAGCATCTTTTAGGCGCATCAATATTACATAAGGTTTGTATAGTAGCCAATAGTCAGTACTAATTTGTACTGGAACCTGCAAATTTTTACTGGAAAAGTGTATGATAACCCAACAAATTTGCAAGAGAGCACTGAATCGAGAGCGTAACATCACGGGAGAGCTGCAAATTCTTGCTAGTGAAATTTCTACTAGCAGAAATTAGCTAGCAGAAGAAGAAGAAGATTATTATTATTATTATTATTATTATTACTGGACTGTGTAATGCAAAGCGTTTAAAAATGATTTATAAATAGTAAAATGTTTACAGCAGAATGTCAAAACGGTCCAACAGCTGTTCACTTGCAAGTTTTGTGTTCACTAACTTTTTCTGTTAGTTTTCTCTTCTCAATTTTACGCTCTATTTTGCTGTTACGCTCTCGCTGCAATGTTTTACTAGAGAAGTTACTATACAAACCTATAGTNGTTTAAAAATGATTTATAAATAGTAAAATGTTTACAGCAGAATGTCAAAATAGTCCAACAGCCGTTCACTTGCAAGTTTTGTGTTCACTAACTTTTTCTGTTAGTTTTCTCTTCTCAATTTTACGCTCTATTTTGCTGTTACGCTCTCGCTGCAATGTTTTACTAGAGAAGTTACTATACAAACCTATAGTTACATCCCGAGCTAATAAAAGGAAGGTAAAAAAAAAGAAAACTACGGTAATAATACATACACTGGCGATCAAAATTCAGTGCATGGTGTTTGTTATTAAATATTTGCAATGGTTTTCAAATTAAAATGTTTTTATTATTTTTTATAAAAATATGATCTATGCTTTAATCGTACAACATAAGTCAAACTTTATACAGAGTTAAGTCNTTACATCCCGAGCTAATAAAAGGAAGGTAAAAAAAAAGAAAACTACGGTATATACCAGTGCATTAATATAATTAGATAAATAATACATACACTGGCGATCAAAATTCAGTGCATGGTGTTTGTTATTAAATATTTGCAATGTTTTTCAAATTAAAATGTTTTTATTATTTTTTATAAAAATATGATCTATGCTTTAATCGTACAACATAAGTCAAACTTTATACAGAGTTAAGTAAAATTCAACGAACTTTCATCTAAATTTTGAAATTTTTATTCTTTCACTTGGTACCTCAGGTTTTAGTCCAACAAATGGTGAAGATCTTATAATTTTTAAAAAGTGGCAACCCTGCACAAACAGTTATACATTATTGAACATCTAAAAGCCGAGACCTTTTATTTGACACCTCATTGCATGTAATCCAACGGACAGTGCGGATCTTTAATTTTTTTGAACAGGTGGCAACCCTATAGGAATTTAAAGTAGGTATTTAAGATAATATTCCTATCGATACAGATTATACTTATTACTTACAGTATAGAAGAAAGTAATTTTTAAATAGGTGGCAAACCCTATTAAAAAATGAAAGCTTTTGTACATGCAAAGGCCCATTTTGTAATCCAACGAACGGCGAAAAGCTTTTAACTTTTTAATAGGTGGCAACCCTACTCAGAAAAATAATACATTATTGCACATCTAGAGGCTAAGTCTTTCTGTCTGACAGTGACGGTGCAGAACTGATGCCTACGCTTATTATGATTGAATATAGTAATTTTATTAACAGGTGGCAACCCTATTAAAAAAAGTAAAACATGAGTGCTATTCTAGAGGCCATTTTGACACCTCATCTTTTGTAATCCAACGAACGGTGCGGATCTTATAGGTTTTTAGACAGGTGGCAAACCTATTAAGATTATAAATAAAAAAGGTCACTCTCCTATCGATACAGAGTATATTAGAGAAAATCTCGTCAAAATCCGTTCGGTAGTTTTCGAGATTCGCGCGTCCAAAAATCTCGACTTTCCTTTATACTATGTATAGATGTTTGTGCACACAGTGGTCCAACAAAGGAAAGTCGGAATTATAATGCCGCAACCCCCCAGGATTGTTCTAAACCGAAAAAATAGACCCCTATTTATTTCCCTATTTAGGGAGTGCTCAAAGCGCTCAAAGTTTTCCATGTATTTTATATGGGGGAAAAACAACTTTTCGTAGAAATGGTATAAAATTCTTTAAAATCAATATTTTTCCTCGGAAAACTGTGGTTCTCTTCAGGAGACTTCCAATATTGATACGCAATTGTTCATTTAACCATNCCATGTATTTTATATGGGGGAAAAACAACTTTTCGTAGAAATGGTATAAAATTCTTTAAAATCAATATTTTTCCTCGGAAAACTGTGGTTCTCTTCAGGAGACTTCCAATATTGATACGCAATTGTTCATTTAACCATTTTTTAATACTAAATAAGTTTTATTGGTCCCTCCATTGCATTTTCTGTGGGTTTTGGTGGACCTATAAAATATAGTTACCATGAACAAATGGTTAAAGAAGCAATTGGGTATTATAATTGGGAATCTCCTGAATAGACACAGAGTTTCCCGATCGAAAAATATTGATTTTCAAGAATTCTACACTATTTCTACGAAAAGTTTATTTCCCATAAAAAATACATGGAAAACTTTGAGTGCTTTGAGCACTCCCTACATTTTTTTTATTTCGGTATTAAAATTCCGACTTTACTTTTTTACATACTTCTTGGACCACTTTAATGTACATGCATATATGTATATGTAATTATATTTTTGATTGTTAATGATGTGGTTAGGATCTATTGTTTTATGTTTACAAGGAGTTTTTTAGTTTGGGAAAAACGTTCATTGATGCATATAAATATCCGACTAGGCGATCTTGAGACTCCTTAGCAAATGTTTAGGTATGTAAAATTTCTGCATTGTTAACGATGTGGTCAGTATGTATCTATTGTTTTGTGTTTATTTATGTGTTTTTTTAGTTTGGGAAAAAACCTCAATTAATGCATACAAATAACCGCATAGGCAACCTTGAAAGCCCTGAGAATCTTTACTACAGTCGAAACCATGCAATCAGTGTTGCCAGTTAAGCTATTTTGTAGCTAGAGTTAATTATTATCATGATAAAAATATAGTAAGGTAGAACCGCTGAGAGTCACTTTTGAAATTCTTGACGTTTCCAAACAATTTAATTTTTAAATTTACTCACAAACTCACACACACATTTTCATTTTGAATCTCAAGCAACAACAATTTCGAACAATTTCAATTTTTTATTTTCACTTTTATATGATTTTAAAATGTTGGCAAACTTCAAAAAAAAATCATGGCCGACAAATTGAGAGAACGGTTATACCTTGCTATGTTTTTATCATGATTATTATTTTCGAAGTTTAAGTATCGAAATTTGCGTTAAGCTATTAGCTACTTGTTTAGCTTTTTTTTTAAATCGAGTTAGCTATTTTAGATAATTTTTTTCTATAATTTCCCCATTTTTATGCAGAGTTTTATCATTTTGATGAATATCAAACAGTACAAAAATTTAATATTCTAGCATGCCTAATCGCTTTTTGTTATTTCATTACACCTTGTCGTACGAAGCAATCAATATACTTACGAAACTATAGTGAAACTGCGTTTCTAGTTTTTCTCTCTTATGCCAGTTTTTTTAAACGATCTTGTAATTTCAAAGATATGATTACTTAAAAAAATTATTTAAACAATTCAGTTCAAGGTAGAATAACAGTATTGGTACCAAATGAAAGAGAAAATGCTGTGGATAAAAATTTTTTTTTTGGTTTACGAGGACGAATAGGTATTGAAAATGCCCTTTTTTTTATAAAAGTTTACATAAAATTCAATTATAAAATTCAAGCATAAAATATTAGATACGTCGAAGCAGGTCGGAATCTTTTAGGTATTTGTATATTCTTGTTATGTCATCATCTGTGGGATCTTTTATCAACTGAATAGGATCCGCATTTTGAAAGTAATGATGTCTCTGGGATTGGAGCAGGATGACAAAAGATAGTTCACGCTGAGTGGAAGGTTACAAAACGGGCATCCCCTGGCTTCAGCGCCTTGAAGTAGATGGGAATGGGTGATAATTTTATGACCAAGACGAAGTCGAGTGTATGGCGTAATATAAACTATATCGGTATAGGGGTAGTAAATTTCGGCTTAGAGCGACTATGATTTATTTCGGAGTAATGATGGCTATATCGTCTCCAGTCTGCTAATAATTTGCTTTGCCTTTTATGGTTTACTAGCTTTTACCCGCGGGTTTCACCCCACGTCTTTATACGAATATGAAAAATAATTTATGTAAAGATATTATATTTTATTTCTTCTCTAATATGACTATAGCCGTGATAGCAGGATACGATAGGACATTTGTATAGCTTGGGTGTTATGGAATAAAATGCAATAATAACTTTTTGGCACAACAGGAGGGTTTTTTTATATACATTAAATGATCTCCAATAAATAATATAATAGTAGAAGTTCCAATGTTGTAATATAAATGAATCTATTAACATAAATGCATTTTTCAATGCAATTATCATACATTTTATTTTCGATAAAGTCTTGGGTTTTATTCTGAGGAATTCTTGTTTATTGTCATTGAAAAACCTGAGCGAACTGGAAACTGAAGTCTTATAAATTCGAAAGGCATATCAGAAGGAATTAAAGGGGTCATGTGACTTGTGGTTCCGAAGTTATTGCTAATAAAGTTTCCACGCCTATGTATATATACCTTACTATGAGCCCCTACCATAGATATGTCTGCATATCGAATTTCAGTTCATGTGACTTATGGTTCCGAAGTTGTGACTGATTAAAAATTCCATGCCTATGTTATGTGTAACGCCCCTTTTGTAACCTCATCTATACATGCCTTAATATAGGCATCTACCATAGATATGTTTCCATACCAAATTTCAAGTTCATGTGACTTACGGTTCCGAAGTTATAGCTGATAAATTATTTCACGCCTATGGGAGGTGCCACGCCCCCTTTTCCTATACCGCCAATTTTTTTCCAAGAGTATGGAATTAATTTCGTTTATCTCGACACCAAGTTCCAGTAATCTACCTCAAATATTTCAAGAGATACACAACATGATAATTTTAGTTAGTAAGGGAGGTGCCACGCCCCCGTTTTCCAGTGCTGTCCATATTTCTCTATGCCTATTACCTTCCCGTGGTAAAAGCAAATAAGTGTGCAAAGTTTCATGCGATTCCGTGTAGTGGTTCAAAAGTTATAAGGTAATAAACAAACAGACATTTACATTTATATATATAGATTAGCCGATAAATGTCGTTTTTAAATATAATACCTGAAGTCATAGTAGGTGTAGCGGCCATATCTTTTGCAATTTTGTCAGCATGCATATTACCCTGTATTTTTGAGTTATTTTAATATTTTGGGGTTGAGCAATGAGTATGTCACGGATACTGTCGATAATAGAATTTGTTTTTCATGACATACTATCAGAGCAGATTACGAACTTTCCTCTCGTTTTCATAGTATAAAGCATGATACAATAATTTTTAGAAGGTAGTTTCACTTCTTCTTATCCGCCATGTTAGCTATCTGACAGAAAACGTGTTTCGTATTTTTTGTTGTACCAACTTTTTCAAAAAAAAATCCAGCTTTTGACGTTGGAAAAATAAAACAAAGAAAAGCCAAACATATAAGTAGAGAAATTTTCGAATATTTTGTAATAATTTTCTTCATAAAAAATTAACTGCTGCTTTCGTGGATATTGCAACACACGGAATAGATGTAAGGACACAGCTATAAGAGCCACCGCACACCACAGACTTTATCGGCCGCCTATTTAAATGATAGGGCTCGCTTGAAATATGTACATGAAGATGTATGGAGGTGCGCACATTACACCAGCTTAATCGCTCTGACCAATAAGTTGTGGTGCAATGGAAAGACTAGCGAGCACATCTAAATTGGCGGCCGATAAAGTCCGTGGTGTGCGATGGATCTAATCCATTATAAACAAGAAATATTGCTGTTATATTTTCATTTTTATGATTTTTATTCATGTGATTAGCAGTGGCAAAAATGTATGTATAAAATACGTATATTTATATTAAAAATTATGTTATCAGTTATGAAACATATAAATCTTTACATGTTCTGTTAAAAAATATCTAAAATAACAAGCGATAATCCCCAAGTTCTATATCGTAGCAGCGTGTTTGTCACAGACACGGTTTATGTCAAAAATTTTGAAGTGAAACTACCTTCTAAAAATTATTGTATCATGGTATAAAGAATAGCGTTGAATATTGCTGTTGCTCTGCAGTGAAAATTGAGCAGACCGAAAGTAGAAGTCCTTGGGAGAGCATGCCTCCTTGCTCTGTTATAACGGCATAAGAGGTTTGAGACGTTTTCGAACCATCGGTAAAGATCAGTTGCCAACCATTGGACTTGTACCTTTCTGACACTTCTAAGAAGTTCGATAAGTAAGCGTCACTAGATGTATTCGCTTTTCGAAGATGAAAGCTCTTATAGACGGACACTCTAATAAGCGGACATCTCCTATAAGCGGACATATTCTTCGGAACGAACAATTTTTGTTTTTTTTTTTGCCCTTTGCGCATCTACATATCGTCGTTTAAAGTGCAAAACCGCATATTGAGCGTGCATAAATTATTTTCAAGAGAGTAAAATCACTCATATTTCAAAATGGTTCTCTTTTTTATAAAGCAATCGCATTTCTGGCTACTATATATTACAGGACGAATGGATAAGGATTGTGCCAAGAGCTTGTGTGAGCAAATCCAATTTTAGCGGCAAATGTCAGTTACGCGGTTTTTCAGAATGACGATACGCGGTTTTGTACTTTAAACGACGATATGTATATGTACACAAGAACATAGTTCTTATTCAAAGATATTTTCTATTCTACAAAAAGTGTTGCCAATGGGCAATCAGATTTGTCGGTAGGAAAGAAAACGCCATAAATTTGAATTTATTTTTAATTCACTCTGTTTCTGCCTATTGAAGAATAAATTCTATTTTAAATTAGAAACCCGCAATTTCAATCTTTTAAATTTAAATTTGAATTTAATTTTTTCCGAAATTCCCATAAGCGGACATCTCTCATAGGCGGACAAAAACTGGTGACCATCGGTGTCCGCTTATGGGAGCTTTCACTGTAGTTCATTTACGAAAGATGCCTCCTTAAGTAACCACGGCGGGTGTAGTATTTTACGTCTATGGTGTTTTAACAGTGGCAGGTCATTATCCTTAGCAAATTTAACGCATAGATGAATGGTTGATGGCTCCTTAGGTTGATGTTTACGCGAAAGGACCAGCTGCACGTCCTTATGGAGAATAGCATTCGACGATAGTAAAACTTTGGCGTAGGTTTAATGTACTCCATCTTCAACTTCATCAATTATGGATGTTAGGCCAGATTCCGCATACAGATTTTTCAGTGGGGTTGATGGAAACGCGCGTAGTAACCTACGTATTGCCGTATGATAGGGGGATGCCATCAATTTAAGTTTACTCTTAGCGTGATGTCGATAGATTTCCAACCCGTATCGTATTGTTGATAAAATAAGAGCCTTGGTTATGTTGACCAGCAATGCCGAACCGGTAAATGAGCGTTTAGATGAAAGGTATTTAACAATGCCTAGTTTTGCGCTTATTCTATCTCTTGTGTACTGACAATGTTGCACAAAAGAGTACCTAGAGTCTAGTATTATACCTATAAACTTAAAACTATTTGTACAATGTATTGTTACATTTGAGAAAGTTAAAGTTGGAATATTACAGTTTCTCTTTCTACATATATGCAATAATTTCGACTTGCTAGGGGATATTGACGCGCCTGAAGATTGGAACCAGGTGGATATATGGGAAAGGATTTTTGTAAAGGTTCTCAAAACGGCTGTTTGGTCAGAATTTTTTGAGTATACCAGCACATCATTAGCGTAAAGCTGGTGATCTAAAGTCGTGAATTCAGATAGTAGTAAGCTTAATTCATCAAACGCTATAATAACAAGGATGACTGATAAGGGAGAGACCTGAGGAGTNCTTTCACTGTAGTTCATTTACGAAAGATGCCTCCTTAAGTAACCACGGCGGGTGTAGTATTTTACGTCTATGGTGTTTTAACAGTGGCAGGTCATTATCCTTAGCAAATTTAACGCATAGATGAATGGTTGATGGCTCCTTAGGTTGATGTTTACGCGAAAGGACCAGCTGCACGTCCTTATGGAGAATAGCATTCGACGATAGTAAAACTTTGGCGTAGGTTTAATGTACTCCATCTTCAACTTCATCAATTATGGATGTTAGGCCAGATTCCGCATACAGATTTTTCAGTGGGGTTGATGGAAACGCGCGTAGTAACCTACGTATTGCCGTATGATAGGGGGATGCCATCAATTTAAGTTTACTCTTAGCGTGATGTCGATAGATTTCCAACCCGTATCGTATTGTTGATAAAATAAGAGCCTTGGTTATGTTGACCAGCAATGCCGAACCGATAAATGAGCGTTTAGATGAAAGGTATTTAACAATGCCTAGTTTTGCGCTTATTCTATCTCTTGTGTACTGACAATGTTGCACAAAAGAGTACCTAGAGTCTAGTATTATACCTATAAACTTAAAACTATTTGTACAATGTATTGTTACATTTGAGAAAGTTAAAGTTGGAATATTACAGTTTCTCTTTCTACATATATGCAATAATTTCGACTTGCTAGGGGATATTGACGCGCCTGAAGATTGGAACCAGGTGGATATATGGGAAAGGATTTTTGTAAAGGTTCTCAAAACGGCTGTTTGGTCAGAATTTTTTGAGTATACCAGCACATCATTAGCGTAAAGCTGGTGATCTAAAGTCGTGAATTCAGATAGTAGTAAGCTTAATTCATCAAACGCTATAATAACAAGGATGACTGATAAGGGAGAGACCTGAGGAGTTCCATTATCCAGCGGAAGGATTGAATAACGGGTGGAGGAGATAAGGACGCTTATATTTCGACGGGATAAAAAGGATTTTATGAAATTGAAAATATTTTTACCCACCTTCCATTTTTTGAGCTGCCGTAATACAACGTGAATACCTATCCTATCAAAAGCTTTTAGGAAGTCGGGGGACATAAGGGAAATGTGGTTTTTTGTTAGAAAAAACATTAGAAATGTATTCGTTGAGATGCAACAATGAGTCCATGGTGCACTGTCTCCTTTTGAAGGCGACTTGATGGATTAGGTCGTTTTTGCAAGCGTACCAAGAAAGTCTGGTAGCTATTATTTTTTCTAACAATTTGCCTAAACAAGAAAGGAGAGAGATAGGACGATAGCTAGAAACATCGAGAGGAGATTTTCCAGGTTTAAGGGTGGGGATTATCATGCTGGTCTTCCAAGCATGGGGATAATTGCCGGTAGTGAAAATATTATTATAGAGTTTGAGGAGACGGGAGAGTAAAGGATGAGGAATGTTCTTGATCATAGGGTATGATATTCTGTCACTTCCGGGCGTTTTTCCTTTTACTTTAGAAAGAGAGGATACTAACTCAAAATGAGTTATTTCCATCTCTAGGTATTTAGCGGAGGGTGAGGGATCGGTAGGGGCGATATATAATTAAGAACTTGCTGTTTGCAGGATATAAATTCAGAGAAGAAATTATTATCAGAAGAGGAGGACAAATTCTTGAGCTATATCCTGAGGATATAGAAGAGTGGCCACATGGAGAATTTAATGCGGAAATGGGAGTATTTAAAGCCATTCCAGTTAATCTTTTGATATCAGCCCAAATTCTGTTTGCACTGGAGCTAGAGGTGATGTTGCTGGTGAACTTCCCAAAGCAGGCAACTTTGACAATTTTGGCTTTACGTCGAAAGGTAGCGGTCCTTTTTTTGTAAATTATAAGATTTTCGGCAGACCTTGAGCGCTTATATTCATGTCAAGCATTTTGTTTGGCTTGCCTCAATGATGCAAGCTCATCATTCCACCATAGTGGAATCGACTTAAAGGTTTTGCCGCTTGTTTGCGGGATGGATAAGTTAGCCGCACTTCGAATAATTTTTTTTATCCTAGATGTTTCTTGATGTAAGTTATTGGAGACTGGGAAGGACTCACAACCTTGCAAGCAGGCGGTTTGGAATCTCAACCAATCAGCTAAATCAGTTTTGTACTTTAATTTTGGTCTGTATATGATGGGTTAGCGGTTTAAAAGGAGTTTGGCGAGCACAGGGAAGTGGTCACTTGCATGGAGGTCGTGTATTACATGCCACGTGCATTTTGTAGATATTGAAATCGAACATAGAGTGATGTCAATATGGGTGAAAGTATTGTGCGTAGAGAAGTGGAGACAAGAATGGAGTCCTCAATTGTTTTCCCTCTGGCATTGGCCAGACTTGAACCCCAGAGAGGGCTCCACGCATTGAAGTCTCCTCCTGAAATAAAAGGGTTCTCATCTGTAGGAAAAATATTATTAAAGTCCGCGGAAGTGAACGTTTGATGGGGAGGGGAGTAGGCGTAAACTATGTTTATTTTATTTCTTGATTGTATTTCTAATAATAAGCTAGAGATACAGAATTGAAGGGGGAAGCATTTGTGCGGGACATTTTTTTTACTAAAAAATGCTTGAAGTGATGTGGGGTAAATTATAAAAGTATCCTTTATATGCATGTGGTATATTAGCAATGACATTATTAGGGGGGTGCATTTCGTTTAAAAGTATTGCTAACGGGTTGTACCCTTTAATTAGTATTTCAAGGTCTATATAATTGTTATAATAGCCGTTTATGTTCCACTGTAGAAGAACAAACATATGTACATAANACCCTTTAATTAGTATTTCAAGGTCTATATAATTGTTATAATAGCCGTTTCTGTTCCACTGTAGAAGAACAAACATATGTACATATATACGCAGAAAGGGAATTGGGACTTTGTTGTTGCTTATACGGGAGCAAAAACAATTAAGATCTAGCTATGTATGTCCATAGTTGTAGATTGCGTTGGTGGCGGAGGGAGGGACAGGGCGCTCGCTTCAGCAGACCCATTGATAAGCGAATGGACGGATGAAGAAATAGAAGAATTAGATGATGACGTGCAATAACGGGAGAGTATATCATTCAAGTTTTGAGAGTCAGAGAGATAAATATTATGATTAGTTGGATGTATTCATGTTCAAAAGCTGTGGATGAGTGGAAGAGTTATAAGAGTTAGTGGGATAAGTATAATTGATAGTGGAAGTCGTGCGTTTCTCGGGGAGACTTGTAACGGACTGTCCTGAGTGCTGGGCGTAGCTCTCGGTTGTCCAGGGTCCTGTAAGGAGTAAACACCCTATCTCCTCAAGAAATTAGAACACACTCGCTTCTCGTTTATAGCCTCTTTATTTGCTGTACTCTCGCCATATCCACTCTCTAAAGTATAGAACTAGAGTAGGATTAAACCCTACAGCTAGCACCAGTCTCAGTGGTTAAAGCCCACTTCGAATATATACTAATAGTCTCGGAGGTTTGATCCCTCTTCCACTACCCGTGTGACCCACGACGCGTGCCACGTATGCCTAGCTAATGCACAATGCTTGTTAGCACTGCTCCTTTTATACCATTTTTGTCCATCCGCAGACAGTTATCCTCATTACAATTGTTTGTGCTTTATACATTTTATGTACAGTTGTCCACAAAATAATAGGAGTGCGATATTTTGACCAGTTTTGGCTATTTGTCTTTTGTTTATTTAATGTTTATTATTTTTTTATAAAAGCCTAGCTGGCTATACAACAAACACCATATAAATTCAGATTTTAAACTTTGTATAAAAA
>NW_016157153.1:517710-537276 GCF_001687245.7 Rhagoletis zephyria | reverse complement strand
CGCGTTCTTCAGCGCCTCGAACGCTGTCTGTTGCTCGTCGTTCCATTTCCACTTGTGGCCCTTCTTTAGCATGGACGTCAGCGCATGTGCCACTTTGGAAAAGTCGGGGACAAATCTTCGGTACCATGAAGCTATCCCTAGGAACCTGCGTAACTCCCTTATATTTGTCGGTGATGTCAGCTCTTTGATAGCCGCGACCTTCTCAGGATCGGTGTGAATGCCCTTCTCGCTGACGACGTGACCCAGATACTTCAACTGCTTCTTGAAAAACTCGCATTTTTCTGGGTTGATCCTAAGATTCGCCTGCCTAAGCCGTCGGAAGACCTCCGAAAGATGTTGGACGTACTCTTGCAGGGTTGCGCTGATGACAATAATGCCATCCAGGTAGGCAAACGTATACGGGTCTAGCTCTGGACCGATAACTTGGTCTAACGCACGCTGGAATGTCGCTGGGGCGGAGTGGAGCCCAAACGGCATTACTCGCCATTGAAAAAGGCCCCTGGCACTGCAAAAGCAGTGTACTTCTTGCTCTGCTCTTCCATCGGGATTTGCCAGTAACTGTTTTTCAGGTCAAGGCTGCTAATGTAACGTGTGCTTCGTAGTCGGTCAAGGATATGTTGGATCTTCGGTAGGGGGTACGCGTCGGGCACTGAACGCTCGTTCAGTTGTCGGTAGTCGACGCAGAGTCTCCACTTGCGCTCCACGGGGCGCTGTGCGGGCTGTGTGAGGGTTCAATACACCCTTTCACGATAAGATCGTCGATCTCCGCCTTGATAATTTCCTGCATCTTCGGGTTCTTCGGGCAATACCTCTGCTTGATCGGTCGGTCATCCTTCATGACGATCCAGTGAGTGGCGATATTTGAAACTCCAGACATCTCAAATTTGCGTAACTCTGACATTAAGAACTCCTTTGATTCGTCGGTTGTCGTGGCTTCTGTAGGCATGGGGTTTGATTTGGGTTCATCGCATTTACCTGACCTCTCTGCACCTCCTTCGCGTATTGCCGTGAACGTTTCTACTCCTTGTGCTCAGCTCTCTTCGCGGAGTGTCACTTCTAAGTCTCTGCAACATAATTGGACCCCCGCTTTTGCCAGGTAATCGGTTCCGAGGACCACGTCATCCATCAAACCAGGCAGTATTAACAGATCGCTTTCATGGGCTTTATTCGCCTGCTCTACTCGTGCTGTTTAGCCTGCAGCACCGTTTTACATCTCCCATCACCCATTACCACACGAGTGTTCACCTTCCTTACCTCTCCCACATCCAGTTTCTTAAACATGGCCTCGCTCAAGAAACTTCTTGTTGCGCCTGTATCATTTGCAGCTACTACGTCGACCTCGTTTACTCTAATCGCCGCCATAATTCGGCCATCCGACTGCCTTAGGACGCTCTTTAGTTTGGGCGAGGCTGTTCTACCTGACGCCCCACTCCTCGCCCTAAATGGGACCTCGACCCGTTTCCCGATGCACTACGGCAGCACTCTCGAGTCGGGACATTGCATCGACCACAGGTCCAACAAAACTCTCCGTGCAGCTCTGCACTCTCTCGCAAAATGGCCATCTTCTCCACAATGTCTACACGCAGTCCACGGATTAACGTACTCCGACTGTAGTGTTGCCACACCGCTGTGTGGTTCAGGTCGGCGCTGTGTTCTCTCTGCTCTAGCCGTCCCGTGACCCGCGGAGTGGTTCGCGCTGCGGCTCTCTCACCGGGGGGATATTTTCCATATCTTCCGCCAAACTCACTAGCTCTTCTAGGGTGGTGAACTCGGATCGTTTCACGTATCATTGGAACTCGCTTCTAGAGTTAGAGTTTCTGTAGATACGCGTCAGCTTCTGCTCTGAGGTGTAGTTCGCGTGTGGCATCCAACTCTGAAGGGCCAACACATAGTCTTTAAATTTCTTGTTCGGTTGTTGAACGCGACGACGGATCTCATCGTCTAAGGTTTCGTGGTAGCGAGAGTTTAAGAAGAACCTTAGAAAGTCTCTTTTGAAGTCCTCCCATTGTCGCCAATTCCGGTTATTGCTGCGGAACCATGTCAACGCCTTCTCCTTAAGTAGTTCTGGCATTGCTCGCGGTAACAAGTCGCGGTTCACCTCATATACTTCCGCCAATTCTTCTACAAGCTCGATGAAGCTGAGCGGGTCTCGGCCGCCGTCGTATTTGAAACCCCACTTACGGACTCGGTCCATGATGGTTGCCAGTGATGTCGTAGGATACGTTGCGTAAGTTGTGGTGTCTCATCCGCGTTAACGGGCATCGGTGACTGCATGGCACTGGCTCCCGGCTTCCACTTGATGTTGCTGCGGTAACAGTCAGCGCAGTCTTCGAGAGTTTCGCTTCTAGCTCTTCGAACCGCGTTTGGTAGTCTTCGTTGTTACTCTCTTCTTGTATAAATGCAGAGAAGCACCTTCGCAGCTCTTCGACTGTTCCGGACTGTTCGAGACCGAATTCTGCCATATAGGTCAGCAGCTCCTCTCGGTTGAGGTAATGTACCCACTTTCTCTTCACCATTTTTTTTCACACTGTTTTTTTTTCACTGGACCGCCTACTAGTAGTTCTTCGGGTGGTCACTGCACTTTGTGTCTCTCTCACTTGTGCCCTTATTACTTCTTGAGTTTGGGTCTTTCAGGTGGTCACTGAACTCTGTGTCTCTATCACTTGTGTTCTCCTTTTTTCACTTCACTTTTTTTCTCCACGGCACTCTCATTTATGTTTGTTTCCTTCAAGTCCACAGCACTCTCCTTTATGTTTGTTTCCTTCATGTCCCTGGACCCTTGGATCCAAGGGTCCAGGGCTCAAGACCCTGCTCGGGTGCCATTTGTAACGGACTTCCCTGAGAGTTGGGCGTAGCTCTCGGTTGTCCAGGGTCCTGTAAGGACTATACACCCTATCTCCTCAAGAAATTAGAACACACTCGCTTCTCGTTTATAGCCTCTTTATTTGCTGTACTCTCGCTATATCCACTCTCTAAAGTATAGAACTAGAGTAGGTTTAAACCCTACAGCTAGCACCAGTCTCAGTGGTTAAAGCCCACTTCGAATATATACTAATAGTCTCGGAGGTTTGATCCTTTTTAAACTACCCGTGTGACCCACGTTGCGACGCGTGCCACGTATGCTTAGCTAATGCACAATGCTTGTTAGCACTGCTCCTTTTATACCATTTTTGTCCATCCGCAGACAGTTATCCTCATTACAATTGTTTGTGCTTTATACATTTTATGTAGGTATTGTATGCTGTAGGTATTTCTTATACTGTGCATACAAAGTAATAATTCAAAATATATGTATACATATACATATGTACACGTGTATGTAAGTAAAACTAGTATAATTCAAATAACAAATTCCATTATGTGCGTGTACATACATATATGCAAAGTGTTTTTCTTACAATTCCAAATATACAATTTAATACAAATTATATATGTATATAATATAATTGTTGTGGGGCCCAGGGCCACAGGATCCGGGGTCCTCACAGACTATTAGTTACAGTTGAAATGTAAATATTGCTGTGTGTTTGTGGATTGGGAAGAATGGATGGAGAAGTGGTTTTGCTAGATTTGACAGACGTGGGTGNTTCTTACAATTCCAAATATACAATTTAATACAAATTATATATGTATATAATATAATTGTTGTGGGGCCCAGGGCCACAGGATCCGGGGTCCTCACAGACTATTAGTTACAGTTGAAATGTAAATATTGCTGTGTGTTTGTGGATTGGGAAGAATGGATGGAGAAGTGGTTTTGCTAGATTTGACAGACGTGGGTGGATTTGGAGATTTAAGAATATTTGCAAACGAGGAGGGGTTAGGAGGAGCGGGAATTTGGTTTTTATACTTTTTAATTGCTTCATGCATGCTACATTTCTCCAGTGTTTTGATTTTAAGAATCTCTTTAGTTTGTAGAAATTTTTGACAGGTATTTGATGAGGAGCGATGCTCACGAGAGCAATTAGCGCACATTACTCTTGAATATTCGGAGGGGAAGTGGGGAGGGAAGTTGCAAGTGGAACACATTGGAAAGTTGTTGCAATATTTATTTGTGTGACCTAGTTTTTGACAAGATTTACATCTCATGGGGTTTGGGATATATGGACGGACAGAAAGGATTCTCCAGGCTACTTCAATTTTATCGGGAAGTTGGTATTTGTCAAAGGTCAACAGAATAGAGCCAGTAGGCTTAGATACACCGTCGATAGATCTCCTAAAGTTGTAAACAGCTGTCACACCATGCGGCTTTAGGCCCTCAATAATATAATTTTCCGAAACATGAGTAAGAAATGGTGCATAGATGGTACCTTTTACACTGTTGAGGTTGTCATGAAGCTTATCATTGATTTCACAAATACCGGGTAGAGATTTTGCAGGCCTTTTTACTTTTAACAAGAAGTAGTAGACTCCCGTCGCGAAGTTCGGAGATAGTATTCACATCCTTACTAATGGCGAGTATTCCTTTATGTACGGCGAAGCATGATAAGCTAGTAAGCGGTTTATTCTCATCAGTTGGTTTTATTACAATGAATTTTGGGTCGTCTTTTTTTGTAATTGGTAGTTCAGGATACAGTTCTAAGGGCGTTGATTCTTTTTTTCGTTTTGGTCTGGAGCTCGGAGAAAGCAGGGCAAACCTGTTAATGCCCCAGGGGGCATTATCACAGATTTTGTTATAAACACACGCTCCTGAGGTGGATTTTAATATACTGAATAACAATATCACGTGGCTTGATACGAAAAGAGCTGATAAAGAAAGTTGAAAACAGACACACTCTGATAATAAGCAACCGTTCACGCTGAGTGATAATCGGAGACTGTTTAATATTTTTTTTGTTTTTAAGCTTATAAAGTGAGAAGGGCGAAATTCGAGGATGTGGTAGAGTGTATATTAGTCTTTAACAACTACATTTTCAATACTTACTTATCTTTAAGCACCAATGAATTTTATCTGCCTTAGTTCTATAGATTTTTCCTTTTAATTTGATATCCATACATTTTTTCTACATTGCAGTAAGTTTTTTTAAATAAGTTTTTGAAATAATCATATTTTGCAAATTCCAAAGTCTTTCAAAATATCCTGACGTCAAAGTGAAAAACCAAAAATGCAGTTTTCCTATAATGCGCCCGTGGTTTCGCGGATATATTGATTCAGTTGTGTGTAAAATTGACCGTCGCATGGTGGTATTATGTAGTATGTAATCGAATAGTTATTAACAGGGAACGGATTTTTAGGACCTAAAAACCTATAAAAAGGGCAAAATAAAATAACGAAATAGGCCGGAAAAGACAAAATAAAATAGCGAAAAAGGCAGAAAAAGGCAGGAAAAGGCACTAGGTATTGCAAAAAAG
Source organism: Rhagoletis zephyria (assembly GCF_001687245.7). Taxonomy (NCBI): domain Eukaryota; kingdom Metazoa; phylum Arthropoda; class Insecta; order Diptera; family Tephritidae; genus Rhagoletis; species Rhagoletis zephyria. The sequence goes on along the minus strand of NW_016157153.1, from coordinate 531,924 downwards.
GCAAAACAAAATAGCGAATAAGGCAGGAAAAGGCACTAGGTATTGCAAAAAAAGCAAAATAAGGCACTAATAAAGACAGAAAATACGAAGAGCAATCAAAAAATACATTTATTTTAGAAATGTTTATATTACAAGTAAAAAGAGAAAAACTATGAACTAGTTTCATTATATGAAAAATTTGTACTTCGAATCTTTGACCAGTTTATCCTTTCGAGCTTCTAACTCATAGAGCTTTAATCTGTATAGTTGTAGTAACATTGAACCACAAGATGCATTTTTAAGTTTTCTTGCAGCATTTTCATTCGATTTTCGCGAAGAAAAGCCTTGAATGTACTAAATGTGCGCTCGACGCAAGTTGATACAAGTGGAGCCCAATTTAAATATGGAACGTTTGAAACGTTCATATTATCAGGAATAAGGGCGTTTTTCCCGCCCTTTACAATTTTATCCACACCCCTTATTGTCTCCAAGCCTACGTTAGCTGAGAAAACGGCTTGAATTTTTCCAACACCAATTTGGCAAGAGGTCCCTGCGCTTCTATAAGCCGCATGGGCATGTGCATATTTTTTAATCTTAAAAAAAAATTGTAAATGCTATAATCACTTTTTTAAATGTAGAAAATGCAAAAAAAGACAAAAAAAAAGGCAAATATCTTAAAAAAGGCAAAAAAAGGCAACATCAAATGTGTATATATGGAATCAGGGAAAGCTAAATCGAGGACATTCTTAATCGAATATACTCTATCTCTTTAGCAGAAAAAAAGGCAATTTCCATAAAATCCGTTCCCTGGTTATTAATTATAATCAACCGCCTATAATATCTTCTTAATACTTTAGAAATAGATTTGCAGATTTGAGCTAAAATTTTAATAACATTTACTAGTCACAATTGTAAGTTATTTTAGTACTCCAATTCAATGTATGTAAATATTTAAGTTCATATTTTTCGCGTTATAATAATCTAATTATTTAACTTATTTAGCTATTTTTGAGGAAAAATATTTTTAGCTATTTTGTTTGGCTATGAAACAAATTTTTTGGCTATTTTTTCGAAGAGCTTAGCTACACGCCTCAATATTTTCTGGCAACACTGCATACAATAAACAAAAGAACAAACAATTTGTTTGGTTTGTAACAAGCTGCAATTGAAACCCATTTTCATCGGAAAGGTACCAGGTAAAGGTGATCCCATACTAATTTTGTTTAGATCCGATGATTGGATTAAGAAATTGACGATAATCTGAAATTTTTATATGAGAATTGAAGTTGGTTTTGTTTTTTGCTTAAAAATTACTTGTCGTCAACAGTTATTTGCGAGCTCTGGATTTCTTGATAAAATCCGCAGCAGTCGCATCCTTGTAAATTTTTTTGGTTGTGGATTTTATTACTAAAACGGGAAATGCGATTTTTTTTCNTTTGTTTTTTGCTTAAAAATTACTTGTCGTCAACAGTTATTTGCGAGCTCTGGATTTCTTGATAAAATCCGCAGCAGTCGCATCCTTGTAAATTTTTTTGGTTGTGGATTTTATTACTAAAACGGGAAATACCATACGAAGCAATAAAATTGATAAATAAGAAACATTTGTCATACTCTGTGGTAAATTAACGCCGTTCATATTATCAATCCTATCGGTGGAACTCGATTCACTTAAAATGAGTTTTAATGGCACTTTTTTGAGTTATAAATACAGAAAGTAATTTAGAAAATAGTGAAGTGTTAGCCATGATACAAAAAAGAAGGTAGTTGCAATAAACAACTTTTGACGGATAATGAAATTTTTTGAAGTTTCATAAATTGTGAGTATTATCAACAGCTTTGCCACTTTGATAACATTAAAACAATAAATCGGAGTATTTCCTTCCCAAATTTATACCAATGTAATAATATTTCACTCGCACTATTTTCATTAAAAATATATAAAATATAGACTATTAAAGAAGACTTCATCCTAATTAGTCATTTTATTTTATGCATTTATTGTTTCGGTTTCTTATTTTGAATGCAATCTTGCGATTTAAAAATCTAATTCTAAAGAATTTTCTTCCCAAATAAAACCTTTTTATATTTTGAATCAAGTATACTTTTATAGTTCTCATCAGCTTTTGCAAAAAATTTGGCTTTTGATTAGCGTGTAACCATTAACTTTCACAAATTTTGAATTTAAAGTTTCTAATGCATGCAAAAAACCTAAAGTCGGCTGTTCTGTTCAAGCCCTCCGATAAACAATTAACATATCGTCGTATAAAGTACAAAACCGCGTTTCAACAAAATGCAAAACTGCGTATTTATGTGAGGTTCCATAAATTATTTTCTAGAGAATTTTCTAGAGAGTAAAAACACTCATATTTCAAAATCGTTCTTTTTTTTACAAAGCAATCGCATTTCTGTTTAGTATAAGTATTATAAGGTTTGAGCCAAGAGCTTGTGCGAGCAAATCCAATTTTTGGCAAAAAATGTCAGTTACGAGGTTTTGCAGAACGATACGCGGCTTTGTACTTTAAACGACGTTATGTATGTATGTATAATTTTGATGACTTTCTTCATGCGTTCTGAAACCTAGTCGTCAACCTGATTTTCGAAATTATGTAGCCGGCATAACTTTCAAGTGCATCATATTCCACATCTTTGAATGTACTGATAAAATCTTCTGCTTAAAAAAAATTTCTTCTAGTGATCAGGTAGCATGAATTTGATGAAATGTCATAATTTTATTAAAAGTCAAATGGTTAACAACAACAACGAATGTCATTAAATGGAACGACCTTCTTTTTTGTATCATGGTGTTAGCAGATAAGAACACAAGTGGGGAAATCGAGAAATTGTGTATTCTGAAAAATAGAAAAATGTCGAATCAATGATTCTTTTTTCAAATATCTTGATTCTGAAGTAATTTTAAATGAATGTTAAAGAATTTACTGCAAGTTTTAAGAAATCATAATGGTATACACAGATGTTTACCAGTTTGATTTAACCGATCAATGGAAAAGTATTTTTAGCGCTTTCATTTTCAAAAAAAGTTAGATTAGGTTAGGTTAGGTGGTAGCCCCATTTAACCGGGGCTCACTTAGACAATTAGGAGATTGTCCTTTGTGATACTACATTCTGGACGGCACCCAATATTTAATCGATAAAACGCCCCGAGCCGATTATGTATTTACGAATTCGGCTAATCTCAATGCCCCAGAACTCCTCGGGGATATTTAGGATGTGAGAGCCAAAGTACTTCAACCTTAGCCTCGCGAAAGCTAGGCACATAAGGGGGTAGTGTTAAGGTGATTCCACCCCGTGATCTTCCAGGCAACTGCAAACATACGGGGTCTGGTAGAATGATCAGCCTTACTGCGTGGATACCGATTGGACAGTGACCCGTTATAACTTACACTGCGACGCGGAACCCAAATAAGCCTAATACAAAAGTATTCCGACGCAACCGAAGAGAGAGCAGATAACCATTTAGAGCTCACCTCCAACGTACTCAAGGCCATGAAAGCCGCTTGGCTATTAGAATAAATGCTCACTGCGCGGAATCAAAATAGACTCCCAGGTCTTTAAATTCACTAATTGTCTTTAACGGCGAGTTTGAAATGCAGTAAGATGTTGGAACAATACTGAAAACTTTCGCATAAGAAGTATAGTGACATTTACTAATGTTGAGGAACAAACGATTACGCACACACCAACTATATAAGTTATCCAACTCACACTGGAGAATGGATGAATCTTCTGGGCATTTAATTTCATAATAAATCTTCAGGTCATCCGCGTAGAGAAGAAAATAACACTTGGAAAAACAGGTGGAAATATCATTAATGAAAAGGACAAATAGTAACGGGCCTAGGACACTACCCTGGGGAACACCAGAGGAAGCAAAAAAGGAGTAAGACGATACACTATCGAGTCGAATGACACAGTGTCTGTTATCTAAATAGGAAGTTATCCACTTTAGAAATTGGGAATGAAAGCCTAAACCCTCAAGTTTAGCTATCAACATTGGATCAGATATCCTATCAAAAGCCTTAGAAGAATCTGTGTAGATTGCATCCATTTGAAAACCCCTTTGAAAGGTATCCAGACAATCCTCCGTAAAGGCAGCTAAATTACACTGTGGAACAAATTCAGGTTAGCAAAAGGTCGATTCTGAGAGTGAGGGGTGAAAATAGAGGCTAAATTAGAATACCCGTATCGCGGCGTTTGTTTATGTTAGTTCGAATTTTTTTTTAATCGACCTTCGAACTTTGCAGTCAAATGCAATACATTTCTTCCCCTTCTTCCTCTTTTTCCTCGTCAGGTAGCGATTTTTATTTATTTCGTACAAGCGAACTAATATCAAAAATAAACACTCAGTTAAGACTCCAAACTCTGCCGAAGCTGATGTCTTTTAATTTTCGCTCGGTCGTGATAAAATTCGCTATTAATTTTTTTGGAACTTATTTCATTTTGTGAGTGATTTAAGTTAAGTGCATCGGTTTCATAAAAATAACAAAAACAACATTGTATATTATATATTGTATTAAAAATGTCGAAACCAAAATGTAAAATGGACCATTTTTGTAATGTTTGTGGACGTCATAGCAAGCGATGAAAAATGTGGCAATGCGAGTGATTGTTTTATGGAAGCCTATATACAATATTTCTCGCAAGAGTTTATCACTGACGTAAACTATGCCTATGCAATGGAAAAGTGAAAAGAAGAAGGCTATGCCTTTTGGTATACCAATGATGTGGTTAGACAACAGCCCGCATCAACAAGAAAATTACTATGGATGTATCAACTACCATAAAACTTTGAATAAAAGGAAAGCAAAGAATAAAACTTATGTAGCAGTGCCAAGTGTCCAATTACCATTTCCGCAATCAGAATTCGTTCCAGTACCAACATACCGAAGTATTGATCTTCATACAGGTATCAGTACTACAACCGCCGCTGCTATATCCATGCATTTCTTCTCAGAATACGACCGTGGTGAAGGTACATCCTATGAAATATCAAAGGACCCAATCCTAGTCACACAAAAGCAATAGGATGCAATTGTTACAATTTTGTGTTTGACTCAGAAAAAATCAGAACAACTGGCTTAATTTTTGAAAGGAAATAATTTGCTGGCGAAAGGTACCAAAGTACCAGCATATCGAAAGCGCCAAAAAGAGTAAGAAAAGTTCTTCAATGTGTATGATGCAAAAAATTTCGCTTATTGCAACGATATCGAAAAGTTAATGGAGACGATAGGGTTAACCTATAAAAAAGATGATTGGCGTTTATTCATCGATAGTTCACTAATCAGCTTAAAAGTTGTGCTTTTGCACAAGACGAATAGAATGCCTTCTGTTCCAATTGCGTATAGCACTGACACTAGTGAAAATTTTGATAATTTGAAACACATTCTGGAAGTAGTCAAATATAACGAACACCAGTGGCGCATTTGCTGCGACCTCAAAATAGTTTCATTGATTACAGGCTTAACAGCATCTGGCCGTCCAAAATATCAGTGTTTTTTGTGCGATTGGGATTCACGATACGGAGAAGGTATTAAAGGAAGAAACCAGTACAAACAGCATAACTGGAATAGTCGCGTTGGACGGAAATGGCCTAAAGACAATAGGCTACACGAAAGTCTTGTTCCTGAAATGAAAATTTTTTTTGCCGTTGCTCCACATTAAACTTGGCATTGCTAAACATTTTTTGAAATGTATCGCAAAAAGACCAGCAGTATTCAACCGCTTAAAAGACATTTTCCCTAGACTAAGTAACGCCAAAATTCAGGAAGGGGTTGTTAATGGTCCCGACATACGGAAACTAATGAGTCGTCAAGATTTTGACCAAGTTCTGACAGACCGAGAATTAAATGCATGGCTCGCATTGAAAGCAGTCATTAAAGGACTTTTGGGTAAAGAACGCAAAGACAACTACAGGCAATCTGTTGCAAACATGTTGGCAGCTTTCGATGAAATTGGGGTTAATATGTCGTATAAAATTCATCTCTTGAATCAGCATCTTGATCAACTCGCTCAACAGTTGCCAACTGAATCTGATGAGCAAGGCGAACGTTATCACCAAACTGCGCTTCCATTTGAAATAAGGTAACTATAGAGTGTGCATATTTTGAATTCCTAGATTTTTCTAATATCTTTGTCAGAGTGCACAATTTAAACATGTTAACGATTGAAAACTATTTTCGTTTCAGGTACAGAGGAAAGAAATCTCCAGATGCAATACTCGTTGAAATTTGTTTAAAACACCTTTGAAGAAGAGGAAGACGTGGAAAAAGAGGAAGAAGGGGAGACAAAGATGAAATTCCAGAATATCTGTTGGACGAAATTATCAACCTTTCTGATGATGATGACGATGACCATGATATTATTAGTTAAATGTTGATGTAACTGGTTGCTACGATATTTTTAAGTCTAAACTTTGTGATATTTGTGTGGGTCACATCCCAATTCTTAATTCGAAAGCCGCTAAGCGTCCATGGTTTACTAAAGAACTCAAACGTATAAGGAATAAGAAGAACAAGTTCTACAAAAGACAAAAGCATTCCAACGATGTTAATTTGCGTGAGCGTTACGTGTTTTATAGAGCTGAATTTAACAGGCTCAATAAATCTTTGTATAGGAATAATATTCGCGGCGTAGAAAGCAATATTAAATCTAATCCCAAGTTCTTCTGGAGTTATATTAAATCAAAGAAAAATTGCTCTAATATACTTGCATCGGTCCAGCTTAACGGGGTGTCAGCCCCACTCCATCTCCGAAGCTGTTAATCTTTGTGCTGATTTTTTTTCTTCCAACTTTATTTCAGGTAATTCTGATAATGATTTTATTCCTGAAGATCTTTTGTCAAATTTAGATACTCCCATTAACTTCGGGAAATTAAAGTTGACAGACGAGGATGCAGCTAATGACATTAGCCAGCTTAAACTATCCACTAACACTGATGTATATGGCCTCTCGGTTATTTTATTTAAAAGTTTTCCTTCACTAATTGCGCCTTTGAGGCACATTTTTAACATGTCTCTATCTGCCGGAGTTTTCCTCGATGACTGGAAATTGACTTTTATTACGCCAATTCTTAAAAGTGGTAATAAAAATTATATTGAGAATTATAGGCCGATTTCTAAGCTTACCACTGTCTCAAAACTGTTTGAGTCCATAGTTAAAGATAAAATTCACTTTGCTGTTAAACATTTATTATGTCCCAACCAACATGGGTTCGTGCCGGGCAGATCCACGTTAACCAATTTAGCTGCTTTTACAGAGGACTGTTTGGAAACCTTTCAAAAGGGATTCCAAATTGACTCTATATATACCGATTTCTCTAAGGCTTTTGACAGGGTGCCTCATCGAATATTGATAGCTAAACTTGCCTGGGCTTTCATTCAGAGTTTCTGAAGTGGATCACATCCTATCTGTATAACAGACGCTGTGTTGTTCGTTTTGATAATGTATCGTCTTATTCTTTTGTTTCCTCCTCTGGTGTTCCCCAGGGTAGTGTCTTAGGTCCGTTATTATTTGTTATCTTTATTAATGATATATCTTCCTGTTTCTCAAAGTGTAAGTTTCTTCTATTATATGCGGATGACCTGAAGATATACTATGAAATTAAAAATATAGAAGACTCATTGGTTCTCCAGGGTGAGCTTGATAATTTGTACTGTTGGTGTGCGCGTAATCGTTTGTCCCGTCAATATTGGTAAATGTCATTATACCTCTTTTGCAAAAGTGATTAGTATTGTTCCAACCTCTTACTGTTTTTCGAATGTCCCGCTAAAATCAATTACTGATTTTAAAGACTTGGGTGTTTCTTTTGACTCCAAGCTCACCTTCACCACCCACATAAACTTTATTGTTTCTAAATCATTCGCGATGTTGGCCTTTATTCGTCGCAACTGCTCGTCATTTTCCGATCCTTATACTCTAAAACTGTTGTATTCGTCTTTAGTTCGGTCGAGGTTAGAATACGCTGTATTTGTTTGGAGACCTTTTCATACAGTTCATGTGAACAGATTGGAGTCTGTTCAGAGGGCTTTTATACGCTTTGCTTTGCGTCCGTTGAAATTTGTAGACCCTATTCCATCCTATCGTTCTCGTTGTTTGTTGATAAATCTCATGTCCTTAGAGTCCAGGCGTACTTTGTTATCGAATGTGCTTTGTCTTTGACATAATTTAGGCTCTATAGATTGCTCGCACCTCCTTATGAAAATTCGTTTTAATGTTCCCTCACGTATTCTTCGTTGTAATGAATTGTTTTTTGTGGGTGTTGTTAAAACTGTTTATGGTATGAATGCTCCTTTAAGGAGGACTCTCTCCCAATTTAATGCTTATTCTTCATCTTTAGACTTCGATTTTTCTTACTCAAAGTTTACTTTTAAGAATTTACTCATAAGGCACTTGTCATAAGGGTTTCCCTTATTCTATGTATATATTTGTCATATAGTCTGTAGCGTCCTGTTTGTTGATAATAATAATAAATAAATAAATAAATAAATAAATTAGAGAGAGCAGTGATGTTGATCCACAGCCGCCTGCTAAACGGCAACTGGCCAAATCATTAATTTAATTTATTTAATTTTTTTACTTAAAACTTTTCATAACTAACATTTCAAAATTATATTTTTTTCCATATTTTTATAATTTATTTTTCAATGTTTCTTCAAAACCAACACTGAAAAAATTGGTACATAAGAAATGAGAAGTAAATTAATATTAAGCTGGAAAACGCAAGTTTTGTATTATGATTGTTTTCTTTTCAAATGAAATTTATTGAAGACACTGAGAAGCATATTATAGATCAAACAGAAAGCAAAAAATACTTAGTTTTGTGGAAAATATGTTCAAAAAGCATGAAAAAAATATTTCCAACATTTTGCTTCATAAACACTACAAAAATTTTCTAAATCAATTTTTTTTTAATTTTAATTGTTGCACAGGTCTCTAGAAATAATTTGGCTTTAACAGTTTAAAAAAATATCAATTAGTCGACGAGTTATAGCCAAAAAACCATATAAACAATATGCTGAAAATCGGCATTTGACTGCAAAGTTCGAAGGTCGATTAAAAAAAAATTCGAACTAACATAAACAAACGCCGCGATACGGGTCTTCTAATTTAGCCTCTATTTTCACCCCTCACTCTCAGAATCGACCTAACTTTTGCTAACCTGAATTTGTTCCACAGTGTTAGTTAAGGTAGATCTGCCTCGAACAAACCGAAGCGAAGTATATTTTGTCCTTAACTATGCACTCAAACAGTTTAGAAACTGTGGTTAGCTTGGAAATAGGCCTATAATTCCCAATATCATTTTTATTGCCGCATTTAAGATAGGCGTAATAAAAGTCAGTTTCCAGTCATCAAGGAAGACTCCAGCAGAAAGTGACAAGTTGAAAATGTGCCTTAAAGGCGTAATTAAGGCAGGAGAACTTTTAATTAGGACGACCGATAGGCCATCAACATCTGTATTAGCGGATGGCTTAAGCTGATTGATGCCATCAATGACATCCTCGAAAGCCAAATCTAATTTCCCGAAGTTGATGGAAGTATTTAAATTTAACAGGAGATCTTGAGAGAAAAAGTCATAACCAATATTGTCTGAAAAAAAAAATAAAAAAATAAAATAAAAATTGGCAAACAGATTAGCAGCATCAGATATGGAATTAGCTGAAACCCCTTTAAGATAAACCGACGGAGGTATATTTGAGCAGCTTTTCTTAGCTTTTATATAACTCCAAAAGGACTTGGGATTACTCTTAACTATGCTTTCTATATTACAATTCTTCATAGCTGAATTACTGAATATTTTAGCGCACCTAGAATTGCGGTGACAAGAACTGGTAACATTTTGAGGTCATAAAATTTTCCGGTTACAAAATCTTCGGTAACGTGCAGAACAGACCTGTAAGTGTAAGCTCAAATCCCCGTTTCACAACGATACGTTGTCACAGAAGGAAGCAAAGTTAAGATAGCCTTTTTAGCTACTTCTTGGTATTCACTACTAACACTCACCCAAAACTAGTTCAGAGACACAAATCCAATGTCGAAGTACTCTGAAGATCTATGAATGCTTCGTAAATGGATTTTCTACCCAATCGATATTACTACTACCATCCGAAAAATAATCTGACAAAGATTTCAGGAGACTTACCAAGTGCTCAGTTATGACATTTCATTTGGTAATTCATCGTATTCCTTGTAGAAAGTTGTATAAAAGTAAGAAACATTATATGTGTTCTTTTCCACGTAGGTAATCGATAAATTAAATTTTCTTTTAAAGTATGGTCTCTCGCCAAAAATGCGGTTGTTGATTTTGACTGTGGGAAAAATAAGCTAATGTTATAAGCCCAATATCTGAATAATAATATTATTATTTTGGCGCTTGCACTTCTACTGTTTGGCCGAGCTTCTCCTCCAATTTGTGGTGTGCGTCTTGATGTTAAAAAAATTGAGCGACCTACAGTTTTACGCCGCCTTCGAACGGTAAATGGATTTTATGAGAAGTTTTCTTTTATGGCATAAATACTTTCGTAGGTTTGTTGATAAGAAGAAACATTTTTTCTTTATTTTTTTGATATTTCTTTGAGCAGGACTCGAACCTAGGTCATTCGGAGTGGTAGGACGCACTTCTACCCTTTTGGCTACAGCGGCCAACAATACATACAAGTTAGAAAAAACAAGCTGTTAAGCGCAACGCTAAACGCTCTTATGTAGGAATGACAATCAGTACGGCAATCATACCAACTACGAGTACTCGAAAATAGATAATTGCGTCTAGGTCATGCTGTTTATAGAACTTTTCTTTGCGTGTGCAACTCAAACCGACTGCCGACCGCCGGGCGTATTCACACCGAATTTTAACAGCCAAACATTTTTAATTTCTACGAAACCTACTTTAGGAAGCTCTGAGTTAGATGATGCTTATTGACATGAGCATGCTTCACCACATAATCGACGATGTTATCTGGCTGAACAGAAGGCTTAAGTGGCGATAAGTGTAACCATTTAAAGCGAGCGACTACAAGAAGTTCGTTGCTATTGCTGGTTCCCACCACAGCTTTTTGTTGTTTCAGGCTCCTTTTATTTTTTACATCCAACCTCTCAAACGATTGTGTGGCTGAGCTTAAAAGCCCTGCCAGATAGAGTGCTTTGCGTACGGGACGCTCAAGGATGAAACTAGTGTGACGTAAAAAACGTAAAGCGGCGCCACAATGAAGTTGTTGCGTTTGCAAACAAAAATCAGCTCTTCTTTATGACCGCGTACTTGGGGTTTACACAAGTCAATTTTGCAGATACAATAGCAATACATTCGCACTTTTTTACTTATATATTCACACTTCTCCCATTGTCTTCGTCAATGTCGTTAAATTTTCGAAGGAAGGTTATTGTCTGGACGCCCTTATTTACTCAAAGAATGTGGCAAATAGTACATATTCTAAATTTTCTTGTCTTGTATAAACGCAAGGTAATACAACTGTCAGCAGTGACGGACCTACTTGCATCAAAAGTTGAGTGTTGGCCAACGTTTGTTGGTTCCATCGACGCAAGGGTTGCCAATCTGGCGATCTCTATGCGAACACACGCAGTCTACTCAACAGTCAGTTTCGTCCTTGCCATGCTCTATCTGGCAGGGCTATAAGGCCGACGGCGAGTACATTTTGTTTGTTTGTTGGAGTTTTTATCGCACGCGATACAACACTCTTGTTGTTATCAGAGCATGATGCGTAACTGTAAAAAAGGCCCGTTTACATTAGGGCTGCCGTAATCCTGAACCCATCGACCAGGACCACGGCCGGATCGAGAAACCCGAGTTTGGTTAAGAATTTCAATTACACTCTTGGTATTGTGATTCTACTTCCGGAACAATTTCGTGTTAATTGAAATTTGTTTCTGATTTGAAATCGGAAATTTCTTATAGATTTTGTCGCTGAACTCATATCTGAAAATTATGCACAGCATTTTAAAATACATCTCTTGTCCTTTCACAAGCCGCACAGTGTGCTTTTTGAGCACTGCACGCGAATTAATCGTTGCGCTTTCGACAGAAGCAGCACTTTACGAAACAAAATGGTTATGAAAGCTAAAGTAAACCCCTCTCAATTGTGGCCACTGAGCCACAATAACCCCTTGACATTAAAAAAATTGGTCAAAAGTGGTGTTCTTCGAAAAAAAAACATGCAAAATACACGGGATTCATTCCAAAACAAAAAATTTACTTATTTTTTATTATACTAGTATTATAGATTTTGAGACGAACAACACGATTCCACTGTTCAAAATTCGAAGAAAAATTTGAACACCTTAGATTAAAAAATGCATTATTTATTGAATTTTTTCTATTTGCATGCAGCTGTGCATCCTTTACTCAACTTTATATCCCTCGCACTATAGGTGCAATTCAAGACCTTTAATTTGAGCCTCTAGGCCCTCTGAGAGCCAAGTTATAACAATTTTAAACCAAACTTCGGAACTGCTGTACTAGTTTTTACTCCGAAATTAGAAATAAAAAATGCGTAAAATGTCGAATGAAATTTCGAAGTTCAACTTTAGAATCGTAATAATTTAGCTCTCAAAGGGCCTAGAGACTTCTACCTTGGCTTAAATTAAAAGTCTGGAATAGCACTAAAACTGACTTGTTGTTCGAGGGATAAAAATTGTGTGAAGGATGCACAGCTGCATGCAAATAATAAAAAATGCAATATATAATGCATTTTTCAAATTGGGTTGAATTTTTTTTTTCGTTTTTCAAACAGTGGAATCGTGTTTCTCGTCTCAAAATCTTTAATATTAGTATTATAAAAAATCCAAAAAATGTGTTTTTTTTAATATATCCGTTGGATTTTGCATGTTTTTTTTTCAAATAACACTTTTTTTGACCAATTTTTTAAGGTCAAGGAGGGATTGTGGCTCAATGGCAATATTTTTCCTTGAAAGGCAATTAAATTAGCTTTCAAAGCCATTTTGCTTCATATCAAAATATTACTTCTGTCGAAAGCGCTACGATTAATTGGCATGGAGTGTTAAAAAAGCACACTGTGTGCCGTCGAGTTAGCTCGAATATCTTATTTTCAGTCGAGAAATGTAATTTTGAAATTTTAAAATTACTACGGTGTATTTTGCTCAAAAACATATGACTCAAAATATATGATTTGTAAAAATATAATTCATTTATAAACAATATATAATATAATAATCATGAATTTTTTGTCGGTGCGCAAAGGCGTGCTTTTTAATTTCGGAAGCAACAGTAGGGATTTTAAGGTCACGGTGTATCTGGAGGTTTGTTACATAGAGCGGAGCGTTCACAATCATTCTAAGAGCTTTTGATTCGAATCTTTGGAGTATTTATTTCTATATTGGAGATTGCTGCAGAGCCCTATAATTGTATTCCGTATGTCCATACTGGTTTTAAAACACATAAATAGAGTAAGAGCTTACTCTCGAGTGAGACTTGAGACTTCGGGTTCAGTAACCAATGTAAATTTCTGAGCTTCATTCCCAGTGCTTTGTGTTCAGTGAAAGTATGAGTTTTTCACGTAAGCTTGCTGTAGAGGTTCATGCCTAAGTATTTTGTCGCATCACGTTGTGGAATATCTCCCTTTTGTGCGTGCATTTGTTTATTTCGCTTGACCCCCTTGTGTTGTTGTTGCACACGGTAAGTGCGTTAGGTGGCCGATAAAGACATATTCTTCTTCTTTTTTTGGCGCTGTAACCGCCTAAGCGATCGGCCGAGTTCAGCAAAGCACGCCAGTCGTTTCTCCTCTATGCCAACTGATGGCAATTGGAAACGCCAAGTGAAGCCAAGGCCTTCTCCACCTGTGGGGGCCTCCCTCTTCCTCTGCTACCACCAGCGGGTTCCGAGTTGGACACTTTCAGAGCTGGAGCGTCGGTGTCCATTCGAACGACATGACCAAGCCAGCGGAGCCGCTGTATTTTAATTCGCTGCACTATGTCCATATCGTTGTAAAGCTCATACAGCTCATCGTTCCATCGTCTGCGGTACTCGCCGTCGCCAACGCGTAAAGGCCCGTAAATCTTCCGCAAAATCTTTCTCTCAAACACCCCAAGAGCCGCCTCATCGGATGTTGTCATTGTCCATGCTTCTGCGCCATATACCAGCACGGGCATGATGAGTGACTTATAGAGCGTGGTTTTCGTACGTCGAGAGAGGACTTTACTCCTGAATTGCCTACTCAGTCCAAAGTAGCACTTGTTGGCAAGAGTGATTCT
>NW_016157153.1:502237-514751 GCF_001687245.7 Rhagoletis zephyria | reverse complement strand
TAGTGAATGTGCCCGAGAAACCTTATCTTATAGTTGGTGGCAATTTCAAAATGAACGCGTATCCTTGTTCAACAGAAATACAATATACGTATATAAACTGAGATGAAATACCTTAAAAGCCAGTTTCGCAAAAGCAATTTAAGTGAGAAATTATTTTTCCCGTCAGGTTCTATATTAAATTCAATTCAAAAAATAAATTTTCATTAAATTGCTTTCATGAAACTGGCTTTTAAAGTATTTCGACATGTGGTGATTTGAGATTTACCACTGCACAACTCAACCCTGGTTTCTTCGAATGAAGTTTTAACGCATAATAATATTGGCAAATCACATCCATTGGGCCAATCGTAACACATGAGAGTTCGATATACCTAATGGTGGAACAGGTCGATTTAGTCTGACATTTACGGCACCTTTTCTCACTTGTCGATTTTTAGTAATAACTCGACCTCAGCACCACCTTGAAGCACTTTTTTGCAATTGGACTGCCTTTACCGTTTCCAATACATAGTTTGAATATTCGCCAAAACGGATCATGAAAAAGATTTTTAGTAATAACTCAACTCCAGCGCCAACTGGCGGATTAAATTGTGAAACTAAACTATCCAGAGACCAACTCAAACACACACACAAAACTTTGTTAAAATCCCTCCAGCCATTTAGGATTTCACTCACAAATATACCTACAGAAGAATTATATATCTACACATTCAAAGATAAGTAAAAGTAAGTATGTTTGTACTTTTCCACGCCCTCTTTTCAAGGAGCCCATTTTTCTCAATGACAAAAACAACAAAACTTTGTTGAAATCCCTCCAACCATTTATCATTTCACTCACAAATATACCTACAGAAGAATTATATATCTACACATTCAAAGATAAGTAAAAGTAAGTATGTTTGTACTTTTCCACGCCCTCTTTTCAAGGAGCCCATTTTTCTCAATGAGTATGGGATTAATTTCATATATTTCCATACGAAGTGTTCCAGTACTGTGCCATGAACACTTCCGGAGATATGCAGTATGAAATTCGGCTTGTAGGTGCCACGCCCCCTTTTCCAATAGCTCCATATTTCCTCCATGACTATGCGATTAATTTCATCACCACCCCAAGTTCCGATACTCTACCAAGAACAATTATGAAAAATTCGATTTTTATGGGAAGTGCCACGCCCCCTTTTAAATAGTCCGAATTTTTCGTCATGAGTATGCGATTGATTTCATATATCTCCATACCAAGTTCCAGTAGTCTACCATGAACATTTTTAGAGATATACAGTATGATAATTTTGGTTAGTATAGGAGGTGCCACGCTCTTTTCCAACAACTCCAATTTTTCTTCATAAGTATGTGATTGCTTTTATATATTTTCGTACCAAGTTCAAAAATTTTACCATGAACGCTTCCGGAAATATGCAGTATGAAAAATTCGGTTTGTATGGGAAGTGCCACGCGCCCTTTTCAAATACCTCCAATTTTTATCCAAGAGTATGGCATTGATTTCATACATCTACATACCAAGTTCCAATACTCTACCATAAATACTTCCAGAGATATGCAGTGTGAAAAAATCGGTTTGAAAGAGAGGTGCCACACCCCCTTTTCCAATAGGTCCAAGATTATTCGATCGTATTCAAATGCGCCAATACCAAGTTCCATTACTCTACCATGAACACTTCCAGAGATATGCAGTATGAATATTCGGCACCTCCCATAGCCATGCACCCTTTTCCGATAGCCCCCTTTTTTTCCAAGAGTATGCGATGGATTTCATATATCTCCATACCAAGTTCTAGAACTATACCATGAACATTTCCATAGATATGGGTTCCACGCCCCTTTTATATATCGAGATTGTTTTCAGCCGATATCCATCCTTTGAACGTCTGCAGCAGGTGTCCGAAATTTCAAAAAAATCGGTTCAGCCGTTCTCGAGCTTTTCGATATACATAGATGGATAAGAGTTGCTGCTTTTAATATTGCGCTCACTTACCTACGTACAAAAGCATAACAGCAGAGTTTTTATGCGTAATTATATACATACATATGTATGCGCATAAATATGCATATACAAATGTAAGTGCTAACAGAAATGTTAGTTGCTCCTTGTGGCAACATAAACGACTCTACGTACATAATTGCCTACATTATTTCCCCATGAATTGTACATACATATTTGTTTTTTTTTAACATAAGAATCAACATTAACGTTAACATAAGCACGTATGTAGATGTATACAAAACCCTTGCTTTGCGCTGTATCCCGTACGAATTAACAGCAGATGGCGCTCTCAGCGCTGTTATGTGGGCATGTATGTTAGATTCATAGGATTTTTAAGTGCCTGCAGTTCCATTTTTAGGGAAGTATTTAATTTTTTTTTTCCTAAGACAATAGAAGCCCATCCAGAACCTATAACCGAAATTTCAAAAAAATCGGTACAGCCGATCTCGAGCTTTACGAACAGAAAAAAAAACGGCTTTCAAAATATATATTAGTATAGATGACTTGTACATATTTAGTTGCCGTGTTGTTTTTTTTTTTTTTTGTGTGTGTGGTTAGGCTCTATTGTTGTCGCGCGTGTTAGAGTACCAAGTGGGCGCGAACTGGTCGGTAGTAAGCGATAACTGGGTTTTATACATAAAACGATTTTAAAAGTTTTGTTTTCGCGAGTTTTGATTTCCGGTCGTGTTCTTAAACTGTTAAGTCGTCGTAAATTTTTTTTTAGAAAATTTTGATTTTATTCTGACCTTTTGAAATTTATTTTAATTAATCGATCTCTTGGTTCGGCAATTTATTTCTCTTCCATTTTCGGTTTCCTGTTTTTACGGTCCGCCTCTTGGTTTAACTTTTTTATTCAATAATTTTTCTTCGATTTATCGTTTTTTTGGAACCTTTTGTTTGCGGTTTACTTATTATTTTTTCCGGAGTAATTCTGGCAGTAAAGTTAAATTTTGCTTCTATATTTTTTTCTTTTGTCAGTTTTAGATTTTTGACAATTATCACTTTTATTTTTCTTTGAATCTTTGGGGTTTTGTTATTTATTAATTTTTTTCTATTCCGTCTGATTTGGCGATATGTTTTTTTCTTCGTTTTGGATTTTGATTAAATATTTATTTTACTGCGCGTTTGATTTTATTTTAAATATTTTGGGTTTTCGTCACATTTTGGTTCTTTTTTGATTCATGCGACNAAGCGATAACTGGTTTTTATACATAAAACGATTTTAAAAGTTTTGTTTTCGCGAGTTTTGATTTTCGGTCGTGTTTTTAAACTATTAAGTCGTCGTAATTTTTTTGGTTTTCTTTATTTTTTGGAAAATTTTGATTTTATTTTAAATATTTTGGGGTTTTCGTTACATTTTGGTTCTTTCTTGATTCATACGACATGGAGATTAATCGGTTGTCGCAAGAGGAGTTGTCGTATGAGATGGAGGCTCGGGGTCTCCCGGTAGGGTCGGTCGACAATAGGCGGAAATATTTGCGGGCGTAAAGGTTTTTAGAGAGAAGAGAGTCGGTAGACCTCTTCCAGGACTACCCCTTCAGTTTCGAGGAGGATCAGGTCGCGGTCGAGCAAAATTTGAAGGAGATCGAGTCGTTGATGAGCGAGTTGGCGAAGGGCGCGTATCCGTCGACTGGGGCCAAAGCCATGGCTAAGCTAGAGTGGTGCTTAGCAAGGATAGGGCGCGCGAAACCCAGCAGTCGAGTTTGAAGAGCAGGTTGATGCGAGGAGGACGAGCCGGACCGGATGATTGACCGAGAACGAGGTTCGGCGGTACGATCGGCAGCGGCACCAGGCGAGGTGGCCGAAGAGCGGGCGTGCGGGTCGGTTGAACCGGTCGTTTCTATGGGGAGAAGTCGGGTCTTTCGGTTCACGCTTTTCTGGAAAGGGTAGAGGAGTTGAGTGAAGCCCGCGGTGTGGCTCCAGCTCAACCTTTCCGAGGTGCGGTTGATTTATTTTCGCGGAAGGCACTTCTATGGTTTAGGTTAGTTAGGCGCTCGCTAAGTAGTTGCGAGGAACTTGTTAGGGAGTTGAAGTTGGAGTTTCTGCCCTCCAACTACGATGACTTGCTGATGGACGGGATACGGCGGCGGACTCAGGGAGCGAATGAGTCCATCGGAGTCTACGTGGCAGCGATGAAAATTATGGTCGGTCGGTTACAGGAGCCCCTGTTGGAGAGTAGGATGCTAGGCATAATTAGGGCAAATCGACTACCCTTTTATCAAACGCAGCTGGGACTAGTTTCGCCAGNCTCTTCCAGGACTACCCCTTCAGTTTCGAGGAGGATCAGGTCGCGGTCGAGCAAAATTTGAAGGAGATCGAGTCGTTGATGAGCGAGTTGGCGAAGGGCGCGAAGCCGTCGACTGGGGCCAAAGCCATGGCTAAGCTAGAGTGGTGCTTAGCAAGGATAGGGCGCGCGAAACCCAGCAACGATGCGGAGTTGACGCAGCAGTCGAGTTTGAAGAGCAGGTTGATGCTTTGCTTGGCTGACTTGCAGGAGGCAGTTGGCGAGGAGGACGAGCCGGAGCGGATGAGTGACCGAGAACGAGATTCGGCGGTACGATCGGCAGCGGCACCAGGCGAGGTGGCCGAAGAGCGGGCGTGCGGGTCGGCTGAACCGGTCGGGAGCGTGAAGCCGGAGAATCTTTCAAAGTGGGACGTGCGTTTCGATGGGGAGAAGTCGGGTCTTTCGGTGCACGCTTTTCTGGAAAGGGTAGAGGAGTTGAGTGAAGCCCGCGGTGTGGCCCCTGCTCAACTTTTCCGAGGCGCGGTTGATTTATTTTCGGGGAAGGCACTTCTATGGTTTAGGTCAGTTAGGCGCTCGCTAAGTAGTTGGGAGGAACTGGTTAGGGAGTTGAAGTTGGAGTTTCTGCCCTCCAACTACGATGACTTGCTGATGGACGGGATACGGCGGCGGACTCAGGGAGCGAATGAGTCCATCGGAGTCTACGTAGCAGCGATGAAAATTATGTTCGGTCGGTTACAGGAGCCCCTGTCGGAGAGTAGGATGCTAGGGATAATTAGGGCAAATCTACTACCCTTTTACCAAACGCAGCTGGGACTAGTTTCGCCAGGATCGGTTGCGGAACTAGTCGCCTTGGGTAGAAAATTAGAGTCGGTTAGGTCGTCGGTTGAAGCTTTTGTCCCTCCACCAAGTCACAAGGCCAAGGGTCTGTTGGAGCCTGACTTGGCTTATGCCTCGGTGGGCTCGGAGGTCGCAACGGACCACGAGGGGTTTAGGGCGGGGCCTAATACCCGCTGCTTTAACTGCAAACGTTTCGGACATGTTTCAGCCGAGTGCAGGAAAGGTATTAAATGCTATGGTTGTGGCAGGACTGGGGTGATGAAACGAGATTGCCCGGTGTGCAATGAGAAGCCAAAGGGTTCCCAGGGCCCCCAACGAAGTCCCGAGGGTGGTGGTCGGCGACACCACAACCCGTTTAAGTCGGAGGTTAGGTCGGAACCGAAATTGGAGTCAGGGTCGAGCNCCGTTTAGGTCGGAGTCGAAGTCGAATAGTTGGGCGAATTCGAAGTCGAATGTTAGGTCGGAAAATAAGTCGGGAAACGGGAGGTAGACCCCTGGGACAGCAGGTCAGGTGGTCTTGTAGGGCGAGTTAGTAATCCTGCTAACTCCCAGCTGGCTAAAGTAGGGTTCGGTGGTTCAGATATTCGGTTGGCGTATTCGCTTGTCTCGGACGGCTTCGATAAGCGTCCGTATTTGGATGTGAGGATTTTTGGTTACACTTTAGGGCGTTGTTGGAGTTTTCTCATCTTGGGGCGTTAGGGTGTCTTCATCGAATATTCCCTTGAAAGTTACCCTTGCGGATGGAGGTCATGTATCGGTGTTGGGTTCGGTTTCGCTGCCAATTGAGGTAGAGGGCAAGTCAGCCTGGTTTACCTCAGAGCGTTATCCTTAGGGTCGATTTTTGGACCAAGGCGGCTAGTAACCCGGATTTGATGAAAATGAGGTGGAGCTTTTCTCGGCCGGAACAGGACTGTTTGGCGGCGATAGTCGATCACTCCGAGTTAGGCAATAGAGAGGCTAGTGCTTTAGATGAATTAGTTGCCCGGGCGTTCAGGGCTATGCCAGAAGGGTTAGGTCGAACCCACCTTGTTGAGCATCGGATTAGGGTAAAAGCAGGAGTCGAACCTGTGAAGCAGAGGTATTACCCGGTGTCTCCCGTCATACAGTCGCGTATAGACGAGGAGTTAAAAGACATGCTCGATAAGGGAGTAATTGAAAAGTCGCATAGTCCTTGGGCGTCCCCCGTAGTCATGATTAGGAAGAAAGATGGGTCTTATAGGTTTTGTGTAGACTATAGGGTTTTAAATAAATGTACAGAGAGAGATAGCTACCCCCTTCTTTATGTTTCGGTNAGTCGCGTATAGACGAGGAGTTAAAAGACATGCTCGATAAGGGAGTAATTGAAAAGTCGCATAGTCCTTGGGCGTCCCCCGTAGTCATGATTAGGAAGAAAGATGGGTCTTATAGGTTTTGTGTAGACTATAGGGTTTTAAATAAATGTACAGAGAGAGATAGCTACCCCCTTCCTTATGTTTCGGCGACTTTGGATAAGCTAAGGGACGCCAGGTTCCTGTCCAGTCTGGACATTAAGTCCGCGTATTGGCAAATCTCGGCAGAGGTGCAGTCGAGACCCTTTATAGCTTTTACGGTACCAGGAAGAGCACTATTCAAATTTAAGCGTATGCCATGTGGGTAGCATAACGCACCCGCGACTTGGCAAAGATTCATAGATTCAGTTATAGGTCCCGAATTAGAGCCCCATGTCTTTGTTTACCTTGATGACATCATTATCGTTACAAATAACTTCGATAAACATCTAGAGACTCTGCAGATAGTTTTAGATAGGTTAGCTAAAACGGGCCTTAGGTTGAATAGGGATAAGTGCAACTTTTGTAGGCCAGAGTTAAAGTATTTAGGCTACGTGGTAGACAAGCACGGTCTACACGTAGACCCAGAAAAGGTTGAAGCGATGGTTAACATCGAAAGGCCCAAAAATGTGAAACAGGTTAGGTCATTTATAGGTACAGTGTCCTGGTACCGAAGATTTATTAAGGACTTTGCTGAGTTAGTTAGGCCTCTCACCGAATTAACAAAGAAAAACCGAAAGTTCCAGTGGAACGAAGATTGTGAACGGAGGTTTAGGGAGGCGAAGGAGCGCCTGGTGACAGCACCCGTTTTGAGCTGTCCAGATTTTGAGGAGCCTTTCACAATCCAGACAGACGAGTCTGATTTCGGTATAGGAGCAGTTTTAACCCAAAGATTTGAGGACGGTGAGAGGGTTATAGCATATTTGAGTAGGTCCCTGAATAAAAATGAGAAAAATTATTCGACGACAGAGAAGGAGTGTTTAGCGGTCTTGTGGGCGGTCGATAAATTGCGTCCATATGTAGAAGGCGCTAGGTTTACTGTCGTCATTGGACCATCATTATTTGGTTTGGCTGAACAACTTGAATGATCCTTGTGGTAGGTTAGCGCGTTGTGCGCTGAAGCTCCAGCAGTATGACTTTGAGATTGTCCACCGGAAGGGAAAGGAACATGTGGTTCCAGATATGTTGTCCCGTAGTGTGCCTGTTGCTGAAGTTTCCACTAGTGACCCCTGGTTGTCGAAGATGA
This sequence comes from Rhagoletis zephyria, assembly GCF_001687245.7. Classification (NCBI taxonomy): domain Eukaryota; kingdom Metazoa; phylum Arthropoda; class Insecta; order Diptera; family Tephritidae; genus Rhagoletis; species Rhagoletis zephyria. The sequence goes on along the minus strand of NW_016157153.1, from coordinate 507,114 downwards.
TTCGGTCTGTAGAAAAGAGACCCTTATCGTACCCAGCGTGGAGAGTAGAAGGCGGCTGCCTCTACAAATTCGATAAGTCCAAATTCCCCTCTATTTACGGTGATTCTTCGGATTGGAAAAAGGTTGTTGGTCGAGAGGAGAGGGCTGAGATTCTGAGTAAATGTCATGATGACCAGTTGGCCGGTCACATGGGTATTCANAATTCCCCTCTATTTACGGTGATTCTTTGGATTGGAAAAAGGTTGTTGGTCGAGAGGAGAGGGCTGAGATTCTCAGTAAAAGTCATGATGACCAGTTGGCCGGTCACATGGGCATCCGGAAAACTTTCGCTAGGGTTGCACAAAATTTTTATTGGCCGCAGATGAAGGCGGATATCGCGAAATATGTTCGAAAATGTAAGATTTGTCAACAGGTGAAGCCTGATAACACACAGCCAGCTGGGGGGTTTGTTGAGAGGTCCAAGGCAATCGAGCCTTGGGAAATGATATGTGTTGATCTGGTAGGGCCCACGGTGAAGTCGACACAAGGCTACCAGTATATTTTAAGGGTCGTGCATTACTTTTCGAAGTTTCCGCTTTTGTTTCCCTTACGGACTGCCACGGCGAAGAGCGTCTGTAAAATCTTAGAGGATCAGGTGTTTCTTTTGTTTGGTGTCCCTCTGTCGGTGGTCTGCGACAATGGACCCCAGTTCAGGAATCGCAAACTGCGGGGGCTCTGCGGAGCGTATGGCGTCCAACTGCGGTACACCGCACACTATCACCCGCAGGCTAACCCGGCCGAAAGGATAAACCAAATTATTAAGACTGCCCTTAGGGCATACGTGGCAGAAAACCAAAGGAGTTGGGACCAGAAATTAGCGAAGGTAGCGTGCTGTATTAGAACAGCGCAGCATGAAGTGTTAGGAGCCACGCCGGAGTTTGTAAATTTTGGTAGGGAAATGGCGTTGGAAGGCAGTAGGAGATATATCGAGTCGTTAGGAGAGCAGGAGAGAATTAATTGTGAAGAAAGAGCAAAGAGACTCGAAGAGATTAGGTCTAGCGTTAGAGTGAGGTTAGAGGAGGCCAGTGCCAAGTTAGCAAGAAATTATAACCTTAGGAGAAGAGATGTTCAATATATGCCAAGAGAGTTAGTTTGCAGGAAAAATTGTGTATTATCTGATGCAGCAAATTACTACGCGGCGAAGTTAGCGCCGAAATATATAGGACCTTTTATAGTGAAGAAGAAGGTGTCGCCATGGACTTATATCCTGGTAGACGAGTCAGGCAAGGATAAGGGGACATGGAACGTGAAGGAGTTAAGACCATATAGGGACAATTAGGAGATAGGTATTTCACTAAAGAAAGCAAGATTTATTTTTAAGGAGGAAGGGGTGGGGTTGTCGCGTACTGGCTGCAACAAAATAAACATTTGTTTTCCCTTCGTTCTATTTACCTATTTCCTTTCACTCCAACCGATAGGAGCGAAGCTTACCGACAATGATTGCACATACTTACATATGTGCATATGTACAAATAGAATTGGATGCACTCAAGTTGACTGAAATGATTGTTTGGCGGTGGCGCGCTGCCGCGAAGGGGAAAAGTCTCCACTATTGTACTCCGCCCAAAAACGGTGCCGATCAAGAGCAAGATTGTAGGAAAGGGAAAGACCGCGAAAGACCGCAGTAGAGGTGTCGCCTTTTTGCTCACTCATTGCGGCACTTTTGTTGTCCGCCGTATGATGGCAATGGCAAAGCCCATGGTGTTTGTTTGTGTGCGCCGTGGTGGCGACCGCGAGAGCGCTCAATTCTGTTTTAAGGAATAACGGGCCGGCGCCAACTGATCGGGCACCAACAACACCGGCACTGAGGCCCTATGTTTTTGCGGACCGGCGCGTAGGTTGCGGCCCAACTCGCAGCTGCGCGCCGGGGCAGAACAAAAAGAGCACTGAGTGAGGCAACACCTTTATTCCGAGTGCGTGAAGAAAAATTGACATATTGCAGGGAAAAAAANGGCAACACCTTTATTCCGAGTGCGTGAAGAAAAATTGACATATTGCAGGGGAAAAAAAATTGGGAAAAATTAAAAAAAAAAAAAGGATTTGCGGGCAAAAAAAAAGTGTAGGTAGGATTTGTGAGAGTTCCCAGCGGAGCGCTGAAGTATAGAGGGGGAAACAGAAAGTGTGGAGCAGCGCCAGACGGGGCGAAGTGATATCGGCACCGGAGTTGGAGCGTGTACCCCCAAGGAGCACCCCTGCGGTCGGAACGTCCAGCGACCGCTCGATAAGTATTTTGTTTTTGTGTCTAGATTTGGCTATTTTTGTTGTCGGTTGGCTTCCCCTATTGTGTGTCCTAATCCTATCCTTTTTAGCATCCTGCACCCTGAGCCCAGTCATTTCGGCGGGTTAAAGTTACCCCCGGCAGCCTGGGAGGTATTGCGAGTGTGTTCGAATAAATTGTCATTTAGATAATTATTCGAATAAAATTTTATCCGTAATATAATTATTCGCAGATAACTTATTCACGAATAATTTATTCGTTATTTTATTGCTTGCGAATAATTTATTCGTTATTTTATTCGTTATTTTAAATAATGAATAAAAACTCATTTTTAACACATTGAGCCACCTTTTAATTTTATTTCTATTTTCAAGGATTGTGAGTTAGCTGAATTCTGTTTACTATTTTCTCAAGAATACTAGCCCATTCCCTCTGGTTTCGCGGCCCCTGATAAGATTTTTTGCGTTGGCCAATGCAAGAATAGCGTTGAAAACCAAATATGGGTAAAGTAAAAATTCTTAATTTAGGTTGAACAACTAAAGAGCAGAACCCTTCTCACACGTATTTCTGCCAAAAAAATAGCGCCCTGATGCTATATGCAAGAAACAATTCCTTTCAATGTCATGAGCTTTACCGATGGTCTTATTTCCACTTGTGAGATCTTTTTTAAGCGTGCGTAATCTTCTTCTATGATCTTGCAACTACAACATTGGTCCGATGCGTCAACCTCTAGTCTTATGTCATGTAGGCCAACAAAAGTCCTTATAAGGAAGCTGAAGAGCACAGATGTGGGTTTTCTATTATAGGAGAGCCAAAAATCCTCGATGTAAAATTTGGTCATTGATATACCAACAGTGGTCTTTCTTGGAAGGATGTGGTCGAAACTTTCCTTGCTGATTCGCCACTTTTAAAATATCCAAAAGCTGGTTTCTTTGAGTCTTACTGCTGCAGCAATGGCCGCCCGAGCAATTTCATCAAGCGGAGGTAGATGCAAGGTCGCATTTAGGGTATATGACGACGTGGGACATCGTAAATTCGTATAATATAAACATAAAAAACAAAGGAGTCCAGACATATGGGGTTTCTAGAGATTTCGACTGCAGCACCATTATGAATTCCAACCTGATTGTACAATAAGTAGAGATTTTCTAAATAACTCAACTGTAGCGCCACCTAGCGGGTCCATTTTTCGCATAAGTATTTTTCATTATGCAGGAAGAACACATTTTGAATTTGAATGAAATCAGTTCATAAATACGGCTTTTATAAATAACTCGGCTCCTTCGCCACCAAGGAGTTTTCTAGTAGTCTTTAATAGGACTTTACGCGCATGGAATAACCTCCGAAAATTTGATTTAAATCTATCCAGGGGTTTGAGTTAAATCGTAACAAAAACGGTTATCATTTTATACATAAATATATGTACATATCTATATACATAAATTACTTGTTTTATTATTATTTTATTCGTTATTCGAATAATTAATGAAGATAATAGTTATTCGAATAACGAATAAAATAATTTATCCGTCATTCGAATATATTTTGTTTTGAATAAAAAAAATTATTTATTATTTACGAATAACAAGAAAGACAATTTATTCATTTGTTATTCGTCATTCGAATAAATTTTGCCCAACTCTGTTCGTAACTGTTTGGTTGGACCTCACCTCGGGTGCGCCCCAAAAACAAGGTTTTGTCTTTTTAAATATTCGTGTTTTAAAATTTTCCCTTTACCTAAAATTTTTGACCCACCCTATTATTGCATACATATATATATATTAGTTGGTGCCGTTTGGTATTTTTGTCGTTGTTGTCCCTAGCTGATTTTGTTTGTTAGGTATTTGGAGTGCGTGTATATTGTCCCTTGCAAGCAACTCCGCCGTCTCCACTGAGCCAGCCGGTTGCTTGGAATTTTTCTTGTCATCTCCCTTTTGTGCGTACATTTGTTTATTTCGTTTGGCCCCCTTGTGTTGTTGTTGCACACGGTAAGTGCGTTAGGTGGCCGGTAAGACAAATTAGGGTGCACAAAATTTGAAGGTGACAAGAGGATAAATCGAAACAGGGATTACATATTATTTCATTATCTGCAATACCTTTAAACACGCTCAAGTCTATTAAGTCTGGATTTTTTTTGGTATCGGTTGACCAATACGTTGGTGAGCCTGACGAGGTTGAGTGAAGATTTAATCTTGCCATAGCCGTAAAGAGTTGTCGGCCTTTAGGAGCGGTGAGGCGAGATCCCCATTGTGGGTGTTTTGCGTTGTAGTATTAAGTAAGCAAACGTCAAGCTGTGAGGTTGTACTTTATTGTGCTCTGATTTTGGCTTTCTACTTACTAAGTTCATTGTACTAATTCTGTGTTAAAGTAGTGATAAAAAGTGCTTATGAGCATCAGAGTGTGAAATAATTGAAGCTAAGTGAAAGTTATTGGTTTTATATTAAAGTAAATTTAATTAAATTTCACTAGCATACATTTTAATTTTGCCGAGTCATTTGTTGCTATCATTGTTGTTGTATCCTTTGTAGTTAACTTTCATTTTGTTTTTGCACATTTGTTCTACTCTTTTTGTTTACTTCTTCAAGTAATTCTTGTCACAGCTGTTTGCGTTGCGTTTATT
>NW_016157153.1:488906-500912 GCF_001687245.7 Rhagoletis zephyria | reverse complement strand
CATTAAAATATAGACATAAAATCGGCTGATGAATTTAGTTCTGTAGCTGAACAGTTTTAGATCTCGACACTTAACAAACTCCTGCCTATCGTGACTCGGCGCAAAAATTGAAAATACTGGTTCCGTACGTCATGCGGACTGCGCCCCTCGGCGCATGGGCGGGAATGGAGGGTAAAAACCGTTTTGATATTATTATTATAGTCTCCTTCAGCTAAAAACCTGCTTCCTAGAGTTTTGAAGAATTTAACATAATCTTCTGACTTGATCGCATGCTTGGGTGGGCTATATACTGCTGAGATTGTTATTTGGCCTTTCAAGTCCTCGACAACTGTATTAGTAGCTTGGATAGCTTCTGTGCAGTATGAGTTAATATTAAAGTGTTTAATATTGTTTTTTATTAATATAGCTGAGCCAGCATGTGATTTTTTTATCGGGTTGCATTGTGTGATAGAGTTTGTAATTCGGTATTTGAAAATAGTTCTTTTCGGTGAAATTGGTTTCAGATATTAGCAGCCTCGACTAAGAACGTTATTAACTCAGCCTCGTCTGACTCTCAAAAATCATTCGGAAGCTCAAACGATCTCAATAACAAGCAGCAAATTACCTTGCTTACAGTGTTAAAAGAAATTGCCTCCCTTAGAAGTGAGAATGCCCGTGTGTTATCATTGGTTAATGCTTTGCACGATGATAATAAGCAGCTAATGCAAAAGTTCGATGCCCTGCATGCACAAACTCTTTCACTGCAGACTAAACTCAACAATAGAGATGCTAGCATATCGTTACTTACATCGGAAATAAAAACTCTTCGTATTGCTTGCTCTCTGCCTGCAGTTTCGTATTCTTCGTCACCTGCTGTTCCGTCACCGGTCTCCGCTGTTTCGAACGTAGAAACTGCTACCACTGAAGCAGCGCATATGACGAAGCCATTTAGTTCTTCTAATGCTCCTACGTCGCTCAGTGGAGCTGCTGTATTAGCTGGCGGTGTTCTCAATAATGCAGTAGCTACGAAAACAACATCTATTACCAACTCTAATTCATCGAACACTCTCAAAAAATGCCAGCGTAATCATTCCAAGCAAACGCAGCAAAGTGCCAAGAGCTTGCATGCTCCTCAGCTTTCTGTTACTGACGCTGAGAACTTGCACCAACCTTCTGCCGATGCTGGCATCTCTGCCGACGTAGCCATTGTGCATGGGACTAATGCTGAAATGTTATCACCGAATTCGCTTACCGGTACCATTCGCAATCAAATAGGTGTGGATGTCTCTCATTCCAATCTGCCAAACGTTGATGCCTTCGTTGATGCTGACTCTGCTGAGACCTCAGCTGTTGCTGGTGTGGCCGCTAAAAATATATTAGCTAATGCAGCTGCGAATACCATTATCGATGCGAATAATGCTGAGTGGATTAAAGTGGGAAGGCGTAAACATAAGAAGTCAGCTGTCATATTTGGTTCTAATACTAACACCGATCTCAACGTTGCTATACCTAACTCTTGGTTTCATCTGTCATCTTTTTTGCCATCTGTTACTGAGGAGGATATTACTATGTATGTATCTAAACATACCGGCAACAATGTTGCGGAACTCTTTTACTACAAACTAATAAAGAAAAACCACTGTAGTACTCTAAAGCGAATCAATTTTAAGCTTGGCGTGCCTACAATGTATCATGACCGTTTCATTTTTTCCAAAAGCGGGGGTCCAAGACACCCAGCCCGTAATTGAAAGTGTTCAAACTAATCATCTTACTGGTCAGAAAAGCCACCAGTCTCCCTCTGATAAGGCCCCTGGTCTAAATATATATTTTCAGAACATATCGGGTTTAAGAACGAAATCTAATATTGTTAGTTCCTTCAGTGCCCAGATGGACTATGGCATATTCGTCTTTGTGGAAACTTGGCTGAATTCGGAGTTTCATGATAGTGAGTTCTTTGATCCTAAANGCCACCAGTCTCCCTCTGATAAGGCCCCTGGTCTAAATATATATTTTCAGAACATATCGGGTTTAAGAACGAAATCTAATATTGTTAGTTCCTTCAGTGCCCAGATGGACTATGGCATATTCGTCTTTGTGGAAACTTGGCTGAATTGGAGTTTCATGATAGTGAGTTCTTTGATCCTAAAATGTTCGACAGGGACACGAGAGAACTTAATATATTATCGGAAAGAATCATAATTGATTTCTCTATGACAAAACAAGCTTTTTTAAATCTCCTTCACAATACTTTGTAATGTTAATATTGTACTAGCATTAGCAAAGCCATTTATCTACTAGTCTGTAAGAAATATTGTTTCAAAGACTGAATAAATAAATAAATATCTATATTATGAGACTTTCGTAACGTTTTAACCTCGAGTACGTGTTTGATAGGCCATTAGCACTTCACGGGAGAATATTCATGGGATTTTAGGCATGCCGGACTTCGTCGTAAGGGTGACGAGAAGATTCATCATAGTTGAGATTTGTTGCATAGGCGTTTTCTTTTGATTGAGGGAGTCTAAATAAAACTATTTATAAGAATCTTAAATAAATTCCTTAAAGAAGTATGAGTTTTATGAATTAAGAAAAACTTTCAAAGAACTTCCTTCCAACGGCGTCCTACAAAAGCCCTTCTGAAAGGTATTTTTTGAGTAGCGAAATCAGAAGCCCTCAATTTGTGCCGCTCCTTAAAAATTTCAAGGAGGAACGAATCACTTGCATAAAGGCCTTTTTGATGAGCTTTTAGCTTCTGAAATTATATGCTGGGTAGTATTTGTGTATGACCCCTCAGTCGTGTACCTGATGAGAAACTTGCACTCTTTTGGCATTTGGCTGAAAAAATTAAGAAACTAAACAGAAAGAAGGAAAACTCACGAGATATTCAACATGTTAGAAAACACGTTTCGTTATCAATTTTCGACTACTAATGACAAGGCTTAACCTTTTTTTCAAAGCAAAAATCTACTAATAATCAGAGTGTAGTAAATGCTTACCTTCATTATGAAACCAGTACAATTTAAGTGTGGACCAGGACACCAAGATAATTTGTCTAAATCAGGACATATCCTGGAAAACCAGGACGTCTGGCAGCGCTAGTTTACATACAACTTTGGCGTTGCGTTGCCGTTGGCCTCACTCCAACAGCTGACTATGAATACACGAATTTCAATGCAGCCGTAACGCCGACGCAAAGCAGAAGGATGGCTAACTCTCGCGTGCGTCGTTCATCAGAAGTTGCAAAGAAATAAAGTTATGTAAAATATTTTTCCTTTTCAATCAAATGCGGGCAAGAAATATCGTTTTTCGTGGAATTATTGATATGAAATATTAATTTATCTGTCGTTACTATGTTAATTNAAATACTAATGCATGAAAATCCTAACCTCAAAAAAATCACCAGTTATTACATTAATTAGTCCCAATTAAAGTGATGGCTCACAGTTTTTGGGCCAACCTTGGTAAATTAAGAATTGCAACAAAGCAATTTAGTCTCTCGTATGGAACATACGTACATAGCTAAATAACAGCTTATGTGTAGCCTAGGGCTAAATTTGTTCAATGTACCTCTTTCAGTAAAAACTACGCAGTTACTATTCTAAGAGTCGATTTTAAAAAAGTTTTCTTTTACAAGGGCGTGTAATTTCTGGCGCATGCCAATGACATCGATATCATCGGTAACAAAAACTTCGAAGAGTTGTCCTGCCTTTTCTAAGTTGGATAAAGAAGCAAAGCGATTGGGTTTAGTGATCAACGAAGACAAGGCGAAGTATCTCCTGTCATCAAACAAAGAGTCAGAGCATTCCCGCCTTGACACACACATCACTGTTGCCAGTTGTAATATCGAGGAGAATATCGTTTACTTGGGAACCAGCACTAACACCGATAATAATGTCAGCATGGGAATACAATGGAGAATCACTCTAGCCAACAAGTGCAACTTTGGACTGAATAGGCAATTCGGGAGTAAAGTTCTTTCTCGACGTACAAAAACCACACTCTATAAGTCACTCATCAAGCCCGAGCTGATAAATGGCGCAGAAGCTTAGACAATGACAACATTCGATGAGACGGCTCTTGGAGTATTGGAGAGAAAGATTTTGCGGAAGATTTACAGGCCTCTGAGCGTTGGCGACGGGAGTGCCGCAGACGATGGAACGATGGACATAGTGTAGCGAATGAAAATACGGCGGCTCTGCTGGCTTGACCACGTCGTTCGAATGGGAAGCGGCGTTCTAGTTCTGAAAGTATTAAACTCGCAATCCGCTGGTGTTAAAAGAGGAAGAGGGAGAGACCAAATGGAGAAGGACTTGGCTTCACCTGGAATTTCCCATTGTCGTCAGTTGGCACAGAGAGAAACGACTGGCGTTCTTTGTCGATCTCGGCCAAAATGGCTTAGGCGTTTACAACGCCAAATAAGAGGAAGAATATGCAAATGATAATTGACGGAGTTGGAGGACCTTCTTCTTGATGCGCCTGAAGGAACTAGGAAAACATTCCTTATCAGATTGATTATGGCAATGGTTCGTGCAAACAATTACATAACCTTAGCTATAGCTTCGCCTGGAATTGCTACCAGGTCGAAACATTACTAATTCAGCTCTTAAGCAGCCATTGAACATATAAATCATCGAAACTCCTACTTGCAATATTTCCGGAGGATCCGGTATGGAAAAAGTAGTACACAAATTTACTAACACGATGGTACATAATAACTTGCTTGAGGTTCTTGGTCGATTCGGGAATGTATTGATATTGCTCTCAGGAGATTTTACGCAAACATTGTCTGTAATTTCTTGATTAACATTAGCTAAATGCTTGCCTGAAATAGTCAACATTGCGACAAGACGAACATGCCATACATACATTGCAGCCGAAGTATTCTCGCGACAATTACTGGACATTGGGAACGGAAAGCATCCAGCCAACGAGAGATTAAGACAAATTTTATTGCCTGATAATTTTTGTAACTTAGGAACATCGAAAGGAGAACTGATCGAAAAAATGTTTCTTAATTAAGAAAATTAATTATAGGCTCATTGAACGAGCTATTCTTGCTGCGAAGAATAAGGATGTCTATCAACTAAATAAGAGCGGTATTGACAACAGTCGTTGTTGAGCTGGTCTGCTCTTTTACCATGCCACTTGCTCACTTTGCTAAATACCACTAATTATATTCAATCCAGCATTCAAAGTGAGGAAATAACTGTTTAGCTGAGAGAGAGCGGGAGACCAGGTTTAGAGTTGGGGCTAAGTTAGAGGAGTGGAGGAGGTAGGGATTACCTTTGCGAGTGTTTATGTATCGAGCTGAATGAGCCCATATGGTTTATAGGTGCACATAAAGTCAGCCACGCACTTCATATGCCTGATATGCGAGAGAGAAAGAGAGATATGCGGGCAGGCTGATGAAGCGGTAGCGCAAGATGTGCCCCTTTCACCGTGTATTTATTGGGGGACTCCATTGGAGGAGTCATGCTCTAGCTGCCGTAGGGTGCTGTGCAATGAGCTGGGATTTATCCAGGGATGTATTCGTGCAGAGCCCCAGTGTGGTTTGTAAGCAGTAGCTTAATACCATGCCAAAAATTACTTCGGGAGTGGAGTGTAGATGATGTTTAAAGCACCGTGTGATAGCCAAGCTGGGTTAGCGTTGACCATAGCTGAAAATGCCAGCGACTTATCACTTCACTAAGTTCAGCTAAGAGATATTTGAGGATTGCATCAAAAATGCATTCCCAATTAAGAACGAGCGAATTACTTTTAACACAAGTGCGTTTGTGTGTTCGTTGCACTTAGTTTATGCGGGAAATGCAATATAAATGCGTCTGTGTGTTTGCTGTTCTTTGTTAATGGGGGAAATGCATAAGTCGCTTAAACAATAACATATACGTCGATAAACACCGTTGTGAAAAAAGACGAGTCAGTTAATTATCCAACGGAATTTTTGAACTCGATTGATCTTCCAGGGATGACCCACATACTTAATTGAAAATAGGTGGACAATTATCACGTTGCGGAATATTAATCAGCCAAAACTCTGCAACAGTACGCGACTCGCAGTTAAGAAATTGACGAAGAACGTAGTGTAAGTAAAGATTTTTACGTGGCCTTTCAAAGGTGAAGAATTACCATGATTCCGACCGATACACTATTTCGATTGTCGGCAAACCAGATATTCTTGATATCAATGCAGAGAATGGAAAAACGACAAATATTGTGTGCACACAAGTACTTATTACAAAATCAAACTCATATGAAACGTATGCTTTGTTTCGTTAATAATTTATTAACAGAAATATGCCACAGCAAAGCGTGGCAGGGTATAGCTAGTTTTCAATATTTTTATTGAACTTTGTACCACGATTGTTTGTTACGGGGTATACATAGCTCAGTGGTTAACGCTTCTGACTTTGGACATCTATTACGCAGGTTTGATCCCTGCTGAAGTCTAGAAAAAGAAATCTGATGAGGGGGTGTCGTGATCTCCGAAATAGCTGCTATAACTTCTACCGCTTGGACTTTGTTGCTTTTGTATTGCGATCATGCATACAAATTTGCAACCCTACAAAATTACCTAATAAGAATCCGCCCTATTACAAATATAAATTTACGATATTGAAAATGCAACTCTGTTGTATTGAACAATAGCGGCTAGGTTTAAGATTGAAAATTAAAAATAAATTGGCGTCACTCTGGCGCGCGATTCTAAACCCGAAGGTTGTAAAAAATATAAAGTTTTATTTTAATTGGTCAAGTGTGGGCCGAGTGCATTAAGTCGGCTCCCGGGACGCAGGGAAAGGTCTGCTGCATATTCCCGCAGCACTTAATGGGAAGTACCAGCGGCACCGTAGGCTGGCAACGCGGGAGCACCACTACCGTGAAGGTAGCAAGGGCGGAGCGCCAGGGCTCCGCACATCTAACCGACAGCACCGCTACAGTGAAGGTAGCACCGGGGCGCGCTAGGGCTCGCAAGCGCGCAACGCAACATGGCGACCGTGGCTTCGGCCGGTACAACGGCGGCATCCGGGCGAGAAAAAAAAGCCCAAACCCAACAAAAATTTAAAAACCGAATTACTACATAAAAGAAACAAATAATTAAATGAATAAAAATAAAAGTAAAAATGTGAATTCTTTTGTACAAAACAAATTAATTAATTTAATTTCAAAGAAAGCAAAAAAGTCCTATACAATTTCTGGTGGCGGTAATACAATAAAATCTTTAGAAAATCGCAAAACAAAAAATCAAAAAATTGCAAAAAGATAAAATTACTTTCAAAACTACATAAAAACGTATGTTTACTGAATAAATATAAATTTTAGAGAAAAAACTGAAAGCAAAACGTACAAAAAAAAAGTTTTGTGTTATATCAAAATGGAAAAAAATGATGGTGGTACCAAATTTTAACAACAAAAGAACTATACTTTGATCAAAAGGCAGTGGCGTGCAGTGACGTGGAAAAAAGAAACTTTCAAAATACAAAAAACGGTAGTACCAAATTTCAGGAAAAACCCCTTAATAAACGTGCAAAAGATAACGTGTTCCAAAAAATGTGTGCAAAAAGTAACTAGAACTAAGTTAAAAATACGTGTCGGTACTGTACTTGCTACCAATGGCTATTTACGCGTTGCATAACGGCATACGTACTGGACCAGCTCGAAGCTGTACCAAAGCACGCCATACAACGGTCATAACGGCGTTACAACCACGCCATCTAAAGGTGCCGCTAATCGTGGCGCGACACAAGTTTTCGAACAGCAGCAGCGTCTTCGAGCATCAGCAGCGGCGTCTTCTAACATCAGCGCCAAGAACGGGTACAGCACAACAGCAACAATAAACGGCAGAATAACGCACAGAAGTTCAGCGAGTACATAAGAGTAAGACTACTGCGAAACACATACATTTAATACATATGTATTTTTCCAATTTTTGTCCATTTTATGCATTTGTCTCTTATTCCTTTGTGAAATTTCTTCTAATATACATATTTACATATTTATAAGCAAACATGTGTACAAGCATAAGTAATGCGATGCTTTTAGGGCTAATTTCAAGTTTTTAACCCTTGTATGTATGTATACTTTGAATACCTTTTGAATTTTCATGCAGTTACCGATTTAAAATCTTTTTCGGAGTTTTAGTACAATTTAAATACTTTTTGATACGTTTTCGTACAAATTTGAAAACTTTTGATCCGTTACGGAATTTTACTACAATTTAAATATTTTTTCGAAAATTTTGCTTGTCATTTTGTGCATACATACGTACAAGTGAGTGACTCAGTACGTGACTCACTTTTGACTCTGAGTAATTGACTCATTTTGATTTAATACATACGTATGTACATATGTGACTTTTGATATTCAACCATATATACTTTTATTCGTTTGTAACTACATTTTTATACTTTTTTCAACTACATGTTGATACTTTTCTTCATATATTTTGAAACTTTTCTACGTACAATTTGTTAGTTTTATTTAACAAACACTGTTAACACATCCATTTTTTCATGTGCTAAAAATCGTACTTACTTAAAGGGCTACATCTCCAAAATCATTGCTACGTGTTCCTAATTAATCAATCTTTGTATATTTATTAATTCCTGCAAAATTGGGCCATGTAATATTAATATTAACACATTTTTCTGCATTGTTTACATATTTTTCTATGCGTTTTGGCATTTCTCTCTCGCAATTGCACCAAGATGACGTCACGCAGAAATTACGCTCAAAAATCCTCTCATGGGCGCAATCTTGTATTCTATCATTCTTGTATTTTAAAGTATTATTATGTACTCGTAGTTGGTATGATTGCCGTTTTGAGTGCCATACCTACATAAGAGCGTTGAGCCGCGTGTTGTTGGCCGCTGTAGCCACNTCAAGCAGCAGCAGCAGCGTCTTCTAACATCAGCAGCGGCGTCTTCTATAATCAACGCCAAGAACGGGTACAGCACAACAGCAACAATAAGCGGCAGAATAACGCACAGAAGTTCAGCGAGTACATAAGAGTAAGACTACTGCGAAACACATACATTTAATACATATGTATTTTTCCAATTTTTGTCCATTTTATGCATTTGTCTCTTATTCCTTTGTGAAATTTCTTCTAATATACATATTTACATATTTATAAGCAAACATGTGTACAAGCATAAGTAATGCGATGCTTTTAGGGCTAATTTCAAGTTTTTAACCCTTGTATGTATGTATACTTNTTGTAGTAATTTGATGTGGGCTTCCATAAAATTAAAGGTGTTTAGTAAGGGTTCCATCATCTTAAAAGTTTAAGAACCCCTGCTTTATACTATGTATAGATACGCGAAGGCATTTTTTGTTTAGGATAAAAGACCGTTCGTTCGATTTTCACAAATGGGGTGTCTAATTAAAGCGCTTGGCCTGTAGATGTGTAAAGTGATTTTAGTTATGGAAAAGGGTTGCCACCTGTTGAACAATTAAATTCAAATTATTTAAAAATCAATGCCATTATATCCGCACCGTCCGTCCGATTTTCCAAAATGAGGTGTCAAATTAAAAGGCTTTGGCTGTATGTACAATAAGGTATTACCTTTTTGAAAAGCGTTGCCACCTTTTAAAAAATTATATTCAAATTATTAAAAAAATATTTAAATTTTTTCAAAATGGGTATCAACAGAAATTGTTTTGAACAGCTTTGTTTCTTAGCTGACCTGCAGGAGGGTTGCCAACTATTTAAAAAATCATATTCGATAAGAAAAATATGTATCATGGGTACCAAACGAAAAGGATTTCAGAAAGTAGTATATAATAATATTGGGAAGAGGGTTGCCACCTGCTTGAAATTTCGAATTTAGTTTACTTATACCTACACAAGTTATACGAAATATAAAAATATGGATGTCAAGCGAAGGAGTGTTAAGAAATCTTTAGTTTGAACCCTAAGAATATTTTTGAGGTGTTGGAAGAGGGTGTTTGAAAAGCTAAATTCAAATTACTTCACAAGTTAAATGAATTATTAAAATATTGGTATCCATTAAAAGGGATTTGAAAATTTTCTATTTATGAACGGGGGTTGCCACATGTTTGAAAATTAATATTCTACTTAATTCATCAGTTAATTAAAATATATATCGCAGTGTCCGGCGGAGGAGAGTTAACAATGATTAAGCTTGAAAATACTCTTGAAGAGGGCTGCCACCTGTTTGAAAGGTCTAACTCCAGTAACTAATTCAAAAAGTATATTAAATATAAAAATACCGTAGTCAAACGAAAGAATGTTAAGAAATCTGTAGTTTGAACATTTCGAATGTTTGAAAAGAGTTGCCAGGTGTTTAAAAAGTTACATTCAAATTATTCAGTAAGTTGGATGAATTATTAAAAGATGGGTATACATCGAAATGGGTTTGAATGGAATTTATTCCTGTCCTTTACTTAAGAGGGTTGTCATTTGTTCGAACAATCAAATTCGAATTATCTCATCAGTTTATTGAAATACATGGGTATCACAATGTCAGAAGATTTTAGTTTGAGAATAATTTTGGAAAGGAATTTAAAAAATGAGAGGTCAACTTGGAGACCTTAGCCTATAGATATATGATAAAGTTTTATTTTTTCAATTACGAACTTTTGTCATCGGTATAGGGTGATTTGAAATTCGATGAAAATAAAAACATTCACTATGCAAGACTGCTCTTCACTCAGAAACGGCTGCAAGGCTTTGATGAAATATGGCACTCGGATCTCTTATAACTCTGACTAAAATTTGGAATATTTTTTAAGTTTTTGAAATAAAATTTTGGGCGTTTTAACGCCATGCTGGTTCACTAGTATTTTTTAATTGATAAGGGATTTTAAATCGGTAAGGATTTAAAATCACGCAACCCTACCACCGCATGACCGTGACGTTGACGGTGGCTTTCTGTCTCTCTCTCTATCAACAGCAAATTTGATATGATTCTACGCACTTCTACGGCACCCTGCGTGCCCGCGCTCTGACACTTATTTTTTCTCTTCCAGCATTAAGTGTCCGGGTCCAACAGCAACATCTACAAAAAGTAAACAACCTGTTCTGATTTGTGGGTTATTTTTTTCTTAAAAAATGACGGTTAGTTTGGGGCACTTTCAAAGTGGGGAGGGTTATTTTCGACCTCTGGTTTCACACATTCTTTAGAAGTGTGTAAATCCCCACAGACAACCCGGACACCAGGTAAGGTTCAGTAGCGACGTCTGTAACCAAATTCCTGGCAGTTGTGACATTGAACAGGGCATCTACGCTTATGAGGTTCTTCTACGGAGATTTTACAGTGTAGAAGATATCGCAATTGATATATTTGAGGCACTTCCCCTTTCTTCAGGTTATGATTGTCAGGTTCTAATTCTATTTTGAACATCGGTTGAGGGATGTTTTTATTTTTGATGTTGGAAACGTTGCGCACCTTAAAACCTGTTTCTTTACGAGCATTTTCTATCTCTTGGTCTCAGCGATCTTGAAAACATGTTGTAAGCCCTTAAAACATCAATTTCGTGTGCGCACGGATTGAAGGAAGAGGAATTTTAACCACTTTAGGCGTCCACGCGAGACCTCTAAATTATAATATTCTTGGACCAAATTTTCAGGGAATAGTTTTTAACCATAATGAAAGCTAAAAAGTCAACAGGTCAAAGAAGAAGCACTCTCATTTATTTCTGGTCAGTCTAATCCAATAAAACACCTCTTTGGGGTAAAATTTTCGAGTGACGAAAGCTGAACTAGAAACACAAAATTTATGATATCATCTTCGTGACGAAAATTCTACGCATTTTTTAACTGCCTTGGAAACGTAGGGAAAATCTTTTTTATTCATACGAGTTGTTGCATAAGTTCTGTTTTTTATTTTGTGTTTCTAGCAGTAAACGCAACGTTTCGAATAAATAAAAAAAGATTTTCAGTACGTTTCAAAGGCAGTTAAAAAATGCGTATAATTTTCGTCACGAAATTGATATCATAAATTTTGTGTTTCTAGTTCAGCTTTCGTCCCTCGAAAATTTTACCTCAAAGAGGTGTTTTATTTGATA
>NW_016157153.1:466933-488882 GCF_001687245.7 Rhagoletis zephyria | reverse complement strand
AGCTTTCGTCACTCGAAAATTTTACCTCAAAGAGGTGTTTTATTTGATATCAATTATTTAGGAGTAACAAATTTAAAATAGACCAAAATACAAACAATAATCCAAATGTTTTATTTTTCTCAAATAAATTGCTAAAAATATTATCTAAATCTAAATTATGTATTAAAATCGATGTGTCTATTGAAACACATAATTTTTCGAATACGAAATAAAGCGAAAAAGAATGATCATATCCTTTGTATTCGAAAAAATTAAAAATTAAAAATATAAGAAATGATAAAGACTTATCAACTTGGTACCAACTTTGGATACAATAAACAACTATATTCGTCTGATAGTCTCGTAGTTTATTTTTGTTAAGATTTCTACCGGGTATGGGGCGCACACATGTGCTCTTTTTAAGAAGTTTTACTTCTATCACGTGTACGATGTTGCACTCGTGCTACTAAGCTAATGCTTTTTCTCAAGTAGTTTTGCTCAGTGGCAATTTATACATATGTATGTAAGTAGTAGCGGCACATTGGGTGAACTAAATGCATTCATACATACATATTTATGTACAACTATAGGTAATATTGTACGCGTCTTCCCAGGTAGGTTAAGTGCTCTAAAATACACACAAATTGTGGTTTCCAAGACATTTACGAAGTGATTAGCACAGCTGCATCCTTCAACTTGTCAACTCGCGGAAAATTCCCCGATTTTCAGGGAATTTCGGTTTAAGTGGCATTCGGGGAATGGGCAATTTTTTTCGGGGAAATGGGTAAGTTATTTTTATATCTTAAAATAACCAAATTAGACGGATATGTTAATTTTTAACCATTTGACAGAGTGACATTTTTTCAATTTGAATCGCAATATCTCCACAACAAGAGTTTTCCCAGATATAAACTGTATTCCAGATGAAAGCTAAGGTTTTGATCTAGATTTGTGGAAACTTAGAATAAAATGGACTGACCAGTTTTTGAGAAAATGCCGGAAATGTATATTTTCAGCAGCCCGATTTTTAGTTTCCGGGCGATAACGTTATGATATATTTATATTTTATAAACACACGCTGTTTATTGGTAATAGCGTCCTGATCATGACTGACAAGATAAATAATTTAGGATTTGTTGTTAATTCTATGTTGAGCTGTTCTGGCCATGTGAATAATGTTGTAAGTAACGTGTATGCTGTTTTACGTAGATTAAGAATGTCAGCGTCGTTTACACACTTAGATACAAGAAGAAAGTTAGCTATTCAGCTTATAGTGCCGCAGATCACGTACTGTGGGCTAGTGTATAGCAAGTTTGACTCTATTTCGTTTCACAAAATTGATGTTGCGTTTAATAACGTTACACGTTACGTTTACGGCCTCAAAAGATATGACCACGTTTCTATGTGGAAAAACAAAATTCTAAGATGCAGCATTTTTGAATACCTAGCCGCTAGAAATTGTATATTTATGTATAAGCTTATAGAATTCAAAACTCCAAAATACCTTTTTGAAAAATTAAAATCAACAAGGTCTAGTAGAAATCAAAGTCTGATTGTCCCCAAATATTCCTACTTGTCTTCAGCTAGGCTGTTCTTCATTAATGCTGTAAGGCTCTGCAACTCAGTTCCTGAATCCGTAAAAGCAGCGCTGAATCGGAGTAACTTCAGAAAGGTATTGCATAATTACTTTAAATCTGCACAATGAATGTGGTTGCGATTAAATTGTTATCATTTCTCTGTCTCTGTCACTTCTACTATTAAACCAAATTTTGTATGTTCGTATTTATATTTATATGCCTGACCTTTTATTATATCTGGCCTTAAATTTTAAGTCTTAATTTTAATTTTAATTTTAATTAAAAATACAAATATCAATATTTTTTGTTGCCATTTGATATATTGTTAGTTTTAAGTTTACTTTGTACAAACATTGAATTTTACAAATTGTTGATGTATTATAAAAGACTCAAAGTCTTATAGATACAGCCTCATTTCTTAAATAAATATGAAATATGAAATATGAAAAAAAAGATGGCGTTAGATAGCTTATTTGAAGACCCTTCTACTGATATCCACATCAATGACATGGACTGAGTAGTGCCGCCTTTGTGGTCGTTTAAAAAATTGCCTTTTTTCGAATTTCAGGCAGCAGCCACGCTCACAAAGGCATACGAATCAAGACATCCCGGAACAAAACCTTCTCAGTTTTTTTTGTACTTTGATTCCTGAAAGTTTGAAAAAAATTAAATGAAGGTACGTACAGACGCCACATACATACCAAAGCATCTCGTAGTGGAGACACGAACCAAAACACATTTGCCTTCTTATCTTTCCAACTAATATATAAGGTATTGTTTGAAAGGTATTGGCCTATAGAATAACACTAAATATGTTGGGTGTATCCACATGCCCCCTTAAACCGCCACAAGCAAAAAACGTTTTTTGTTTCGCAACACTTTAGCCTAATTTTTAAGAATCCGGCTAATCGTTTATGAAGCTTGAATACATTTTCTGGACATACTCTACAAGACCTTTCCAACGATATCTCAAACATGTCGATTGGACGTCTGGATAAAAACTTCCAAATCTCGTGTATATATAAGCGAGTCATTTCAGCATGCTACTGTGTCTGCTTTCGTCACTCGCGCGCACTGCTGTTCGCTGTGATATATATACTATTATTATTATTAAAATCACAGTTTTCTCGAAGAGTTACCAAGATACGATTTTAATTTTGATCGGAGATGATTACCGAAACATTGACTTTTGATATTCTGCAACAATATTGGGTATGGTTTTCATGTGGGTTAAAAACTTTTTCTACACTACCGTAACATATGTGTACGCGCCAATATATTATTATGTGCATATATCTCCGATTATTTGAAAATAACAGTTGTAAAAATAATTACTTGTTTTATTTATAGCTAACGAGACGCTCTTGAGGACTTTGTTGAGTTACTGTTCACTTCATGGAGCCAGTGGGGGCGGTCTTGCCTCGGTGAGGATGGAATTGGTTCTTCTATTGCAAGAACTGCAACAAGAAAAGACTCAACAACAGCTTGTAAGTCCCCTTCCGTTTCCAACAACTTTGCCGTTATTAAGCGCTTGTGTGGCCGGAAATAAAACTGTCAGTGCGGATCCCATTAAGTATTTGCAGGTATTTTCAAATATTTGAATTTATTATCTTGAGCATATATTTACGAAGTTTTACTAAGTTAAAACCTGCCTTACTTGTTTTATTTTAGTCGCAAACAGTTGATATGCTTCAGACCATTATAAAAATCGCACCATTACCCGGTGTGACATCAAACTCCTTTTGTGAAATCTTTATTCTTCGCGATTTATCGATTGCACTATCTTCATGTATTTACCAATCATTATGTGATTCGGAAAGTTTCGTTGTTCATCACAATACAACATTGAATGGATTTCAAAGTCCGGGAATAGAAAATATCGCCAAACTTAATTCTCTGTTCGAATGTTCTCATTTAATTGGTAATACGAATGTTTACTGTAAGAGGAGAAAATTCTCGTCTGATGAACCAACAGTAATTTGTACTTCGCCGGCGAAATGGCCTGGCGTTACGAACCTAAGAGCATTGTTAGCACGAGAGAAAGATGAAGACATTCCAAAATTAAATGTATTGCTACTTGAATCTTTTGTTGCAACGTATATGTCGCTGTTAATTTATGCAATGGCCACTTGTGATTGCCGTTTGTTGTACAGACTTGTTGGTCAAAAATTTGCTACCGAAACTTGGTCAACAATATTTGGAGGCGGAATGAAGAAATTATTACGAAAAGCAACTTTGCGTAACGAAACTATGACTTCAAATCAATCACAGATAAACTCTTCAGCAGAAAGACCAGATGATAGCGGGGTCTGGAATACAGTGACTTCAATTACGAAACAACGTGTTAAACTTAATATGAAACTTCTGGGTACATTTAGCCAAAATAATACATCATCAAACATGAAGGAAGATAAGCCCACTTATCGGGAACAGTTCGTGCCACCAGAAATGTCGATGCTGTCATATTTTCTTCTGAAACCTTCTAATAATGGTAAATATGTTAAAATAATCTTTTCCACAAACTATAACAAAATTTTACTCCAAATTTCGCTGAAAGGCAAATAAGAGATCTGTGGATACTTTTTAGTTGATAATTTCAAAAATTACAAATCTTGAATTGAGTCACTTTTGAAGAGCGTGAATGATATAGTCTTATGCTATTTCGGACGCCTGTTGTGGTAAAATTCGTCCTTTTATTCCTTTTTGTACAGAATGTATTGAAGATTTTTATAATGTTAGGAAATTTGGGAAACGGGAAAAAATTATTACTATACCCATTTTGTACTATGTATTCATAACCTACATACATACGTATGTGCAAAATATCGCTTTCATATGAGCTGTTATTTTTGAATGACTTATAGTTGAGAAATTAAATATACTGATGCTTTGGCTTGATGCATTTATGAACACACCCATGAAAATCCTCGGCTATCACCTGTTAATCAACATGAAAGCTACTTTTCATATAAACAACAATATTCTATTAAGGTTTGACTATAAGCTAAGAATTAGACAAAATACAATTTGATACCCAGCTCACGACCAGTGTTGCCACTTGAGCTATATTTAGTTACCAAATTAGGTATCCTACCAAATCAGTTTCCAAACTACCATTTTTTTTTCATCATTAAGACGAGATTTTATTAAATTTATGAGTTTTTAAGCTGCACAAATTAAAATACCAAATAATATTAGGGGTCTTCATACCGAGCTTGATAATTTGTATGATAGTCGGTAAACTGATCAGCTGTTCGATGTTTATTAAATTTATAATCCATCGCTGCCGAAAGGCATAACACAAAATTAATTTAATTTTCTGTTACAATAATTTTTTTTTTTATAGGAAATAAGCTACGAACCAACTGCTGATAGACATAGTTTACCAGACTAACAAAAGTAAGCTTAAAGGACTTTCACAGTTGATAAAAGTAACGAGTACCAACTAACAGTTTACTAAAAATACCGAAATATTATTTACACTTCTGCGGTTTGCTAGCCATTCATATAAACCTTTAAGGATAATCAAAAAAAGCCTTTAATTAACGTCTTGCTACGATAATCCTTGAATACTTGAGGGATTTCCCTTCGGTTCTTATCGCTGCATTCTTAAATGAACGCTCAAGATTTCCAAATTGCAGTACAATTAACATTGTTGTACAACAAACACTTCGCAATACTCGCTAATGCAATAACAACATTTTACAATACTCGTTAAAGAAATTACAACGCTTTACAAAAACTTGCTAACACAATTGATCTCTGTTTCACACTGAACTTGTAGCTTGCCGATTTGCAACTAAACTTATTGTGCGCTGTAGCCACACATTTATATACTCGCACTGCTTCGCATTCATGGCTCGCTGTTCGCACTATTCTCCCACTTGCCGTTTCTTGCTCTCAGATATTCTACCATTTTCTTGTTCGCTTCGCGTTGCCGCAGTATTCGCCACACTGCCCTCCATCTAAGTCTGATCGTCCCTATCAGACACACTAGCTGTTCCAAACGCCGCAAACCTTTCCAAGTTTACCACTCTAATGTCGCTAGTACGTGGGGCGTAGCACCCACAAAGTTCTAAAAAGATTTAGCTCACCCACGTACCAGCAATGCCCCGCTGGATGAACAAAAGAACTGGAACTCTGCTTGCGCCTGGGCTTCGGGCACACTCACACACTGCGTCTGCTGGATGCTGTTAATTTATTTACACGGCCGCGCTAATAAAATAATTGCAAAGTTTAATAACACACACGTACACTACCTTTAAATAGATTTACTTTTTATTTAATTTAATTTGAGTTTATAATTTTTCGGCGAACCGGTAAATTTAAAATTCGAGTAGCGAATGACATGCTTTCTTGAAGCCAGCCTACGATACACCTTCTAGAAACGAATGTGGATCGTAAGCTCGCCAGTGTTGACAACACACGCGATGTAATTTTATTATTTTGGGCAACATAAGTGTTGCCATATAAGATGTTACCACATCGCGTGTGGTGCCATTACACCAACCGCCTATGGGAAAAGAAGCTTTACAAGGTGATCAGACTTGTAAAATCGTCTTTCCAAATAGTATGTCAAATTGCTTTGGAGGAACGAAAATGTTATATTAATTTTCTTTCCCCCCTTTTATTCGTTCGTCCATAGCAATTTGGAAATGCATACTCCATGACATACTAACTAAATATACATTATATAAAATTACTTAATCGTAATTAGTATTAGGCCAAACTAATTTGAAGTTGAAAAAAAAAAATTAAATTAGTCTTATATTGAATAAATTTTTTTTTGTTTTCAGAAATATTTAACTATACATTTTAATGCTTGATTTGAAAGTATTTTATAGTACAATATTTGTTCATNATTAGTATTAGGCCAAACTAATTTGAAGTTGAAAAAAAAAAAAATTAAATTAGTCTTATATTGAATAAATTTTTTTTTTGTTTTCAGAAATATTTAACTATACATTTTAATGCTTGATTTGAAAGTATTTTATAGTACAATATTTGTTCATAAAAAATTTTGTAGTCTTAAGTAACATTTTCTTTTGTAGTTTAAAGTATTGTAATTTAGTTATTACAATTTTGTTTCTTATAAATAAACGTAAGTACATTTAAAGCATTTTTCTCTAATATTTATAATATTGCGTTTAAATAAATTAAAGAATTGTGTGCATCTGGCGAACAATTTCTATTTAGTGAATATTTCATTTTACACATTTTTTTTGTTTGTTTGCTTGACTTGAAAAATTCATATACATGTTTTTGTTATATGTTGAAATAATAGTTGGTTGAGATGAAAGTTTCAAATAACTTTTTGAACTCTATTTTTGTGGATTGTTTTTACTTTATCTTTTTCTTTATCGAAAATAGTAATATTTATACCATCTACTTTAGTTACAACGAGAGGATCCTGATATATATTTTCATGTTTAATTCTGGGTTCTTTTTGTACTAGAACGAGATCGTTTTCTTTAATATGTACTGGACGAGAGTGTCTATCATATAAATCCTTGTTGCGGATTTTATGTTTGTTAATTAATTCTTTGGCTATTGCATGTGATTTTTGCATCCGGTACTTAACCTCTTTTGCATAATTCTCAACATTATAAATGGGATACATTTTTTCCTTTTTCAATTCTTGCGGTAAAGTCGGTGAATTTGGAGTAGTGTTATGCAAAAAGGTGAAATACTTAAGATAAGTGTCCCAGTCTGAAATAGTCTCATTTAGCTATGCACGTAAGTATTCATTGCAAACGCGATGATTTCCCTCAATTGTGCCTACTGTTTTGTGATGGTGTGCTGTCGAAAAGTTATGATCAATCTTTAAGAGTTTTGTTAGTTCTGAAAATATTTCATTTTTATATTCAGTTCCTAAATCTGATCTGATTGAATTCATTATGCCGTATACTAGTATGTGACTTTCAAAAATAGCAGAGGCGATCATTTCGGCGCTTTTATCTGGAACAGCAACGGTTACCAGATACTTTGTCAGATCACAAATCATAGTAACAGCGAACTTGTTACCGCTTGTTGATTCAGGCAAAGGCCCTATTGTATCAATTATCACTATTTCAAAAGGTTTGTTAGGTGTTGGCGTTAAAACAAGGTTTTCTTTTGTCTTTGGTTTTGGCTCGTTTAGTAAGCATTTCTCGCAATTCTTGACAAATTTTGATATATCGCGGATCATGTTTTTCCAAAAATATTTTGTACGGATTTTTGCATATAAAATCTTTTGAGTCCACAATGTCCTCCACTTATTGGACCGTTATGGTATATTGTCATAAGTTGGTGTCTCGTTTCGTCGTCGGTCACAGTTTCGACTGAATCTGTCAATATAATTTGTAAATTCTTTAAAATTTTATTTGCGCGGTCTTTTAAGTTTGTAGTTGTAAAATATTTGAAAAATAAATAAAACTAAATCATAAATTAGGCCATTCTAATATTAATATTACGACTGTTGGCTTCGACTTCAAGTCGCGAAAGTAACTCGTCGAAATTCGTTTTTTCGTTAACAATCGTAAAATTAGGTAACTCGTGTTTTTTGTTTTTTAAATGTGCACAAACTTGAAAATTTGAAATTTCATTATTTTTATCATATATTATATTTGTTTTCACCCGGGGTATTTTATTTGAGAAATCATATGAAAATTTGTCCTAAACCTGTAATTTAATTTTGTCATTGCATTCACTATCGTACTTTAATTGTGTTTTATTCGTCATTGATCTTGTTTTTACCGCTAGTACTTGTTTAGTTGAGTCTTTTATTTCGTCCATTGTAATCCGTGACAATGCGTCCGCTCCTACATTCGATTTTCCTTTTATATATTCAATTGTAAAGTCGTATTCTGACAGTTCTAAGCGTATTCTAGCAAGCTTTGACGATGGGTCCTTCATGTTAAAGAGATAAACTAAGGGCCGATGGTCAGATTTCACCGTAAAGTGAGTGCCGTAAACATACGGTCGAAACTGCTTGATCGCAAAATATAAAGCTAAAAGTTCAAGTTCGATTATCGGTTTATTCTGTTCTGCTTTATTGAAAGATTTTGACGCGAAACATATCGGCAAATCATTTCCGCCATTGTTTTGGCTTAATATAGCACCGCACCCAACTTTCGAGGCATCGACAGTAATAATAATTTGTTTTGTGAAGTCTGGGTATTGTAGCAATTTTGGGGAAATTAACGCTGATTTTAACGATTCAAAAGCTTTATCGCATGCGCTGTCCCAAGTAAACTCAACTTTTTTCCTGCCTAATTTATTTAAAGGCGCTGCCAGAGATGCAAAATTTGGTATAAACCGCTTGTAATAATTAGCTAACGCGACGAAACGTCGAACCGCATCTTTATCAGTCGGCTTTGTATATTTTTTAACAGCGTTTATTTTGGTGTCGTCTGGCAACAGACCTTTGGCTGAACATTTATGGCCTAGGAATGTAACTTCCGGCCGAAGAAAATTGCATTTATTAGGGTTGAATTTTACGTTGAAGTTTCGACAAGTGTCAAAAACTTTCGCTAAATTTTTAATGTGATGGGCTTCACTACACCCAATAACGATTATATCGCCAACGTAAAGGAATGCCACATTAGGCGGAATACCGGAAAAAGCAATTGTCATCATACGCGAAAATGAATTTGGTGCTACATTTAACCCAAATGGTAATACTTTCCATCTAAAAGCTCCTCGGTCCGCACTGAAGGAGGTAACGTCACGTGAATCAGTATGTAAAGGGTTTTGATGAAACCCTGAAAAAGGGTCTAAGGTTGAGAAATATTTCGCCCGTCCAAGGTTATCTAGAATGTCGTCTACTCGCGCAAGAGGGAACTTATCGGCAATCAATTTTTTGTTAACAGCACGGAAGTCTACGCACATACGGTATGCTTTTTTTGCCATTAGTATCTTTTTTTGGAACGACAATTAAATGACTATTATAATTCGAATAACTTTCTTCAGTTAATTCATTTTCTAATAACTTATTAACTTGGCGATTTATTTCTTCACGCTGGGAATATGGTAATCGGTAATTTTTAACGTAAACTGGGTTATTGTCTGTCAAACGTAGTTTTTGTTCGTAAAAGTTATTTAACGTCATTTTGTCATCGGGAAGTGCAAATATGTCTGCGTAATCTACGCACAAGTTAAGTAGTTTGCTTTCAGCGTAACTAGGAATTTGTTTTTTCAAACCGTTAATCAGTTCTTTTGTCCGGTTGTCATCGTTTCTTGTCTTATTAATGGAGTAAACGTTAAAATTAGAGAGTTTTTCAGTCCGAATGTTACAGTTCTTTACGTATTTTATTTCGTTTGTGGTATTTATGATTTTGACGATTGGGTTGCTTGTACTAATTATGCATCGTGCTGTGAATACACCGCTATCGATTTCTTGTGTTTGCACAAAAAGTGGTTCTGGTGAGCTTCCTAAATTGAAAAGTCTGAAAACTTCGCATCTGGGTGGAATTATGCATTTGTCGCTTTCAGTTCCGTGAAGAATCGGAATCGCGCCTTTTTGTTTACCTACCCAGAAGGAAATGCAATTGCTTGCGTAGCTGATAACGCTTTTATTGAATTTTAAAAAGTCTTAACCCAATATGCCGTCTGCTGGAATATTAAAGTCGTCGTTAACCATATGTAGCATATGTTTTATAAAAAAGTCCGAAAAAGTCAAATTTGTTGTTATTTTACCCAGAGTAGCAACAGTATTAGAAGTAACGCCCGTTATGCGTATAATCTCATTCGTATCGATTGGAAAATTTTTGCAAAAACTTGAAATTTTTATTAAAGAAATGTCAGCTTGTGTGTCGACCAAAAATGTACATAACTTATTAGACCCCGAAACTTGTAATTGGATAAAATCTGAATAGTTTAGGTTAAAGCAGTAAATGCTTGCTATAGAAAAATCTTTTAGTTGTTTAAATCCTGTTCCCCCAGTGTTCGCTCCTGAGGGGCATGAGCGTTTAAAGCACGGACATTTGCATTCCTACTCCTACCGTTTGCTGTTCGTGCATTATTGTTCCTATTGGTGTTGTTGTTGGAATTAACCCGTGAACCATTGTTGTTATTATGATAGCGGTCTCCGTTAGCGGATCGATATCGTTGACTGCTATAACTGTTGAAGTTATTATTATTAGAAGAAAAAGACCTGTTATTCCTATAACCAGTAAAGTTGCGAGTTGGGTTAGTCCCACGATAACCACCGCGTGAATTTCTAGACGTGTTGATACCACGCGATCGAAAAGTTAAAACCTGACGCTCCTTCACCTCATTATTCTGCTCTACAATTAGTTTTGCAACTACAACAAAATTTTGTTGAAGCTAAAATTGATTTTACTAAGTCAGACCTGGCGTTTAGACGACACACGTTAACAGTTTGCTCAATCGCCATTTCGTGAGCCTTTTCCTGAGTCATTCCTTCTATAATTAACGACCGCTCAAGTGAATCGGATAATTCTTCAACGCGTTTGGCAAAGTCTGAATAATCGCTGTAACGTGTAACGCCGCTATTTTCCCTGCCACAACTTTCGATTTGTCAGGTTTGATTCTATTGCGTAGAGCAGATTTTATGTCACTAACAAAATTTATTTGTGTAGGTATGGCTTCGCGGGCTTTGCCCTCTAATTTTGATTTCAAGAATGCGATTAATGTACTGGCAAATTTTCTTCAGCTAAGTCCTCAATCAGACTAATCTTATCTAAAAACGACTCGAGCGCTAACGGATCCCCACCATAATTTTCTCTAATAATCGAAGCACAAAGGCTTATAAAAGACTTATTTTGCTCTGCTGTGGCCATTTCTGTCAAAACTTTGGTATAAATTGAAAAATTAGGTGAACTAGTTGCACTTGCTGAAATCTCTAGCACACTTAGCGAATCTTTTATGCTTGGAAGCGAAGCGCTTCTTTTAATAGCAAAACTCACTGAAGCTTGTGATTTTGCGTCGCAGTACTCTTCTTCACTATCAGAGTTAGCTAAATCTGTTTTGCAAATTAATGCTAGAGGCTCTATTGGAGTTTTAATCTGAGAATTCAATTTTATAAAACACTTGCTTAAAAGATCCTTGCAACGTGTTAACTTTACCTGTACTTCACCAAACTCACACGATTCGCTATGACCCTTGACGTATAATAGAACTTTATTGTACGAACTTATAAGTGAATCTCTATACTCGTTAAGTTTGGTTGCATTTGTCGAAAGAGGACAATTTTGCAAAATTCGCTTCGTAACTTTTAAAAATTCTGAATAATTTTCTTTAAATTCTTCGTCAAATTTGGTCATAACACGTTAAGTTTAATAAAATGCAAGAAAAATTACTTCTGCTAACTGCTGTTCACCGAGTTTAAAAAAATGAAAAGTAAAGTTTACAAACTGTATTGAGTTATGTCCTTATAGTCCACAATCCGCTGAAATTTTCATGCAAAGAAGCAGGGAGGATTTCACATGCAACAGGAGTAGGTTTTTATCGTGCAAATTCACATGCAAATTAAGTTAGCTTTTTTCTTTAATGTTTTTATAATGTATTTCAAAAGAATTATCGAATATTTAAATTTTGGTACACATACTTCCAGGAAGTTGTATTATGGAAAAGGGTAAATCAATTAAATAAATGTAACCGAAAAATGCCAGAAAAATTGTATTGGGTCACGTAAATCTAGTAATAGTTAATATTGTTGAAAATTAAAAGTGTATTGAATCACTTAAAGCTAGTAATGTTTAATGTTGTTGAGAAGCGTCACTTATATCTAGGTGGATACTTGAAAATTTTAGTTTTTTATATATTTTTTAAAAATTCATTTCTTTGAAAACTTGTTGTTTTCCCTTATTTTTTGGAAATATTCGTTTAAATTTAATTTTTTTTGTTTTTTTTATAGGCTCTATTTGGATTTAAAATTTTGTCGAAGGCTTTGAATTTCTATGTAATCGAATGACGTACCTTAATGGTAAATTGGTGTACATATACATATATATGTACGTACATATGTGCATAACTGCGAAACTTTAGTTTGCTTTTGTAAATTCAATTTCAAAAGTTTGTTTTTTGTTAATCAGATAAATCACTTAATGCTAGAAAAATGGAGTAATAGAAGTATATATGTACTTATGTACCTACATAACTGTAGAAATTTCACTTCAATTATATGAATTCAATTTGGAAAAATTTGTATTTTATATTGTTAATCAAAGGAAGCACTTAGTGTTAGAAAAATTGAGAAATAGAAGTACATATATGTATGTACATGTTTCAATTGTATATTCGAAAATTTCACTTTTTTTTGTTAATCAAATGAGAGTACATATATATATGTATATGCATGTGTCAATCATAAATTCAAATTTTTTTTCCCCGCTTTAGGTCCTAATGTGTAGGCATACTTATATGTAGCTCAAATTTTTTGAAAATTCATTAACTTTTTTTTTTATTTTTATTTGAAAATTCACTTTTTTCCCCACAGGGCCGATTTGACAATTTTTATAAATTGAAAAATTAAAGATGAAAAATTCAATGCGGCAAAAGTCTCAATAATGAGGATATTTCATACAGGGTATGTCCCCTGAGAATTAATAAACGGCCTAAGAAAAAATATAAAAACTTAAAATTAATGTGCCTTCCTCGCACCGGCTTCACTGCATCGCTGATGTTGTTGTTGTACTGCCCTCTGGTAACATGATGCCATTTAAAGTCTCTTCTCCCACGCCGCTGTCTTCCGTTGTTGTCAAGTCAGTTAAATAGCACTGTACTTTATAGTGGATTTAGTTGGTGTTTGCGATGTTCGTTGCGTTGTTGACCTGATGTCCGTTAGGCACGTATATATATATAAGTCGTGGCGTGGTTTGCTGTAGCTGTGCTCTAGCTTGCCGTTATATGTAAATTGTGGCGTGGTTCTCGATGTACAAAATGTGGTTTTTATTGTAAAATTTTCCGTTGTAATGTTGTACTTATGTATGCGATGGCGTTGGTTGCCGTTAATGATGCGTATGTATCTATATGTACAGTTGGTGGTGGTGGCGTGATTTTATATGTACTTAAGTATCGCTACATATTATATGTACATACATACCGCTACATACATATACGCGTTTTGCCGCCTAGCCGATGGCGTGGCTGTACAAAAATTATGGCTGCTCCCCTGGAACCACGACCACGAACCGAGGGACTAAGATTTTACGGCGTCCCGTGCAAACCACGACCACTTACCACAATTATTGGTGTTTTAGGCAGTTTTCATCTTTGCCCGGTCACCACAGCTCCTTGCACGGTCGCCAGTACATGGGGCGTAGCACCCACAAAGTTCTAAAAAGATTTAGCTCACCCACGTACCAGCAATGCCCCGCTGGATGCACAAAAGAACTGGAACTCTGCTTGTGCCTGGGCTTCGGGCACACTCACACACTGCGTCTGCTGGATGCTGTTAATTTATTTACACGGCCGCGCTAATAAAATAATTTCAAAGTTTAATAACACACACTGACACTACCTTTATATAGATTTACTTTTTATTTAATTTAATTTGAGTTTATAATTTTTGGCGAACCGGTAAATTTAAAAGTCGAGTAGGGAATGACATGCTTTCTTGAAGCCAGCCTACGATACACCTTCTAGAAACGAATGTGGATCGTAAGCTCGCCAGTGTTGACAACACACGCGATGTAATTTTATTATTTTGGGCAACATAAGTGTTGCCATATAAGCTGTTACCACATCGCGTGTGGTGCCATTACACCACCTTCATCTTGGTTTGCGGTCTCCCAACGGTCTGGATTCGATACATTACGTCATTCAGCCATTTGACGACCTTATACGGACCTTCCCAGTTGCATTGTAGTTTTGGAGACAAACTTTCTTTAGTTGCGGATTGTACAGCAACACTAAATCTCCTCCTTGGAAACCCTCGGAATTCATCGCCTTATCATACCTGGCTTTCATGTTGTCACTCATAATTTGCGTAGGCTGTCTCACCAGTGCATGTATCTCTCTCAGCTCTTCCTCCAGAATGTTGGACGTCTCTTTCCCAATCCTTCTCGCATCACCACTTACTCCAAACTTCAAGTCACTAGGCAAACGGAGTTCACTGCGCAAGATTATCTTCGCAGGAGTTTTACCCGTCGTTTCATGCACTCCTGACCGGTATCCCATCAGGAACATCCCAATCTTTCTGATAATTATCCACGACATTCCTCAAATGCTCTTCCAGCGTCCGGTTGAACCATTCCATCATGCCATGCCCAGTACCTGGCCTGGAACACCGATGATTCAAAATTTCTTCCCTGGTCAGTGTGCATCTCTATAGGTACGCCGTATCTCACAATAAAATTCNGGAACACCGATGATTCAAAATTTCTTCCCTGGTCAGTGTGCATCTCTATAGGTACGCCGTATCTCACAATCCAATTCTAGGTGAATTCCTCCGCTACTGTTTTAGCTTCCTGGTTTGGAATCGGGTATGCCTCCGGCCATTTGCTAAAGTAGTCCATAACTACAAGGACATATTTGTTTTCCAGTGCGCTCATAGGAAATGGCCGGCAACATCCATGGCAATCCGCCCGAATGGTGCACCTGAGTTATACTGCTTCATCTGGCCATGACTTCTGGATTTCGGCCCTTTAGCTGCAATACACTCCGCACAGTTAGAAATCCACTCTGCAACCTATTGCCGACAACCAACCCAATAGAACCTCTGCTTGATCTTCTCCAGGGTCTTCGTTATTCCCAGGTGCCGTCCACTGGGACCATTGTGGAATTCCTAGAGAACGTCCGGAACTCTTACCCTCGGAACTACTATTAAATTGCGGGAGCACTGGCCATCTTAACTTTCCCATACCCTATGCATACAGCCTGATATCGACTTTAAGCGGGGGTAAAATAACACAAACGGCAATAACGCAAATTCGTGTTATTTCCCAATTGAATGAGAAATAACAAAAAATTTGCTTTATTTCAATTCTCGNTCTGGATTTCGGCCCTTTAGCTGCAATACACTCCGCACAGTTAGAAATCCACTCTGCAACCTATTGCCGACAACCAACCCAATAGATCCTCTGCTTGATCTTCTCCAGGGTCTTCGTTATTCCCAGGTGCCGTCCACTGGGACCATTGTGGAATTCCTAGAGAACGTCCGGAACTCTTACCCTCGGAACTACTATTAAATTGCGGGAGCACTGGCCATCTTAACTTTCCCATACCCTATGCATACAGCCTGATATCGACTTTAAGCGGGGGTAAAATAACACAAACGGCAATAACGCAAATTCGTGTTATTTCCCAATTGAATGAGAAATAACAAAAAATTTGCTTTATTTCAATTCTCGTTGAGCAATAAGACCAACTTTTAAGCTTTACAACTGAGTAATAAAGCAAAATAGTGCACATACATACCCAGTTACATGTAACGCGCCGCCTTCGATGTCGTACCTCGGCAGGCAATGGCAAACCTCCGAGTATATTTCTGCCATGAAAAACAGCTTCTCATAAAAATGCAATCGCCGTTCGGAGTCGGCGTAAAACTGTAGGTCGCTCCCCTTTGTGTTCCAACACCAAGTCGCACGCCACAAATCGGAGGAGAAGCTCGGTCAAACATTAACATATGGGTATTTCCATACGTTGCGTACGTGACAGTCGTACGTTTCAATGTGATACAAACAAGGAATACCATTTGTTTTCTTTAACTTTTTTGGGCCATTGTATAGCACATAATTAGCTCTATATTTAACCGAAAAATGAAAACAATCGAACTACGTGGTCCTGAAATATAAGCATTTAAAGGGAGTGTCGTTACGTGACAAAAAATGGAAGTAGATTTTTTCTTTTCTTACAAAATCGCAAAACACTGCGAATTGTGGATGGCTATTTTCATGAAACTTATTTTAATATGATTTGGAGCAATTTTAGTTGTTTTTAGAGTTTTTTGAATTAATGCAACTTGTTTCAATTTTTTTTTACAACCCCAAGTGTGAAACGTCATTAAATTTCCATCATTATATTTTTGTTAATATTGCTTTTAAATGAAGTTTTAACGCAAATGAAACATGTATTTTATGTATAATATACTTTATATTTTGACTCCAGCGCCAATTCAGGGTGAATTTGTTGGAAATATATGACTTATTATGTTTCAACTACATACGCCGAATTCGAACCAAATCGGACCATAAATACGGTTTTTCGAAATATCAGTATATATTTTAAAAAGCAGACAAATCGGCCCGTAAATACGTTAGATATAAGACGTTTATTTCTTTTTTTGTCGTGGTGGACCTTCCGGTGGAAACACCCATATGTGTAAGCGCCAATCTATTATTACTAACTGGAAATATTAGTGAACCAAGTAATGATAATACAGAAGTTTCAACTGGAGATAAAACTCAAAACAATATTCTCTGTGCTAGATACATATATGCTGCGAACAGGAACGGCAACTTTGATCCATGCAAACATTTTAAGGTTTGCCAGCAATATTTTCAATATATTAAAGAGCATGCAGATAAAATTCGTACAAAGGCGCTATGTCGAAATTTCCGAGCAGTTATTAAAGACGCTTGCCCTATATTTTGTTAAGCGTTTCATAAGTAGAAATATTTTGTGAATATTACTTTCTTCATATGAATTATGTAAAATTTTTTGTTTAATTGTATTTTTGGAATACACAAAGTTCTTTTTCCTTCTGTCAGTAAACTATTTTTGTTACTAATAGTATAAATTTATCAAATCCCTTGGTAATAAGGAAATTATATTGTATCATGAAGTCAACAACAAGCCAGCAAAATGTTAGTTTTTTATTTTAATTGTAAGAGCCGCCAAGTGACACACAGCATACTAGTCGAATAAGACCAATTCTTGTTAAAAATTCTGGGCTCAGCAAAAAGATTTGGTGCATATTATTAGATAATGAATCCGTCAACTCAAAAGATAAAGTCAAATATCATTTCTCGCAGCCCTTGAGCTTATCGTTGATCTCAAACTTATCTGTTTTTCAACCAAATTGTAATTGTTTTGTTGATAATTGCACTGGTCTTTAGTCAAAAGACGTAATGAACAGCATTCATATTTCTGGGTTGTATTTAGGTCGCTGGTTCCAAATATTCTCATCTGTTTTTAATATTAGCTATAGGTTGCCAATTTTTGCAAATTTAGGAACAATTTCAATAGAAAAGCCATTATTTTCCATCACCGTGGAAAAATTTTGTTTATGAAAATGAGTATGGAAACACTGAGCTGGCGCAACTTCTAAAAACACTAATTAGTTTACATATTGTTACGTACGGGTCGTCGGATGATGTGTCTTCGCGAACGAATGCCTCTGTTGACTGCCATCGCATCCTCATCATGCATGCCCAGAATCACACGGGTATTCTTGCATTTAAGCACGAGCTAGCTCGCCGGACTATGGGGTGGTTCTTGTGATCCGTTACGCATGCCGTCCGCACCAGATGTCACGCTCCCGCCCCGTCCTTACCCCTCCCTCCCCAGTCTGTCCGTTTCTGCACCTCCAAAGTGCTGCCGGTATGCCAGTGGTGTTATCTGGCTGACCTTCCTAAACCCACCCTGCCATGGTCGACTACGGCCAATTATCGTCGACCCCAACCCTCAATGAGTCCTCTTCACAACCCCTACCCCATTTCACCCTCCCGTGTATCGTCCGTCCCTCTCGCATCTGGAAAAATCAATGGCACATTATGTTCACCTTTAACAATTCATGATGATTTATTCACACCTTTCAGAGCTAATAATTCACGTTGGTCTATCCATATCTCTGGTGTCTCTTACAAACTAAGAACTTACGAGCTACTTAAAACTACCCGGGCCTGTTCAAGCGGCCTCACCACCCTCCGATATGCATAATCATGTACAGTGATTTAAAGTCATGATCTTTCTACTTTAACGTAACAACAAAAAAAATAATACGAAGATCAAAGAATTAACGCTAGTATGGCCAATTCACAAGATCTCACGTCACTTTTGTTGAAGACCAACCAATAGAATTAAAACTTTAAGAAACATAGGGCTAACTAAATAGAGCGTGGAAAGATAGGTAAAGCGTTGCGATTTCGGTCAAATCGACCCACCAACACGCGCACCTATCACCCTAGCGAGACGTCTTGCACAAGAGAACTAAATTACGCTTGGAATATGCCATCGCTCACCCCTGTTTTTCCTTTCACCATAAGTTGCAGATTACAAAAATAAATCTAAATCAATACATATGAGATCCCGCGATTACAGGTGCCAATTAACATTAATTTATCTGGCCAAGCTTGAAGGGGCTTTAACCACTCCACCCTTATGGATGGGCTTTAAGTCAAAAGAAAATGTGTATACCTAACTGCTTACTACTAGCGATTACCCGGCCTCTAGCGATTAACACCAGGTAAAACTCGCTACTTAGGCCTGCTCATATGCTTACTTGTAACCAACGCAAATAAATGTGTCTTAAAACTAAAAAACCTGGGACGGCTGGCAGGGCGATAGCCGTATCTCTGGCAACACACCACGCTTATTCTCGTTCAATTTCTTTATGTCCCTTTCGCTTGCGGTTATGTCGAAAATTTTTGTATAACCAAGAATCTTTCACGTAGAGCTGCCAAAGGAATTGGTTCTGAAAGTGGCTTCAACGATGCTGCCGATTCTTTCGCGTTCCCGTGGAGCGATCGTGTTCGCCTTTTGACCCGCTGACTATATAGAACTTGGGCGCCGATGCTGGCCTCCCACAAATGATGGACGGGGAACCCGCCAGTAAATCGAATAGTAGCTTTGTGCCTATCGCGCACGTTTCCCTGCCTCCGTAGAAGAAGTGGACGCCTATCCTAGATAAATTTGTCACATGTTAAATCCCCCTTCTGGTCATATTCACGCTCATAGTTTCACTTACCTATCACTTGCCGAAACTGTCTGCGTTTAAACCTTTCCCACGAGATACACTTATAATAAACAGACTGAAATGTTTTCTGAATGCTCTAGCTGCTCTACAACCGTTTTTCCCAATAAAAATGTCGATTCCTGAAGTGGATGCAGAGAGATAAAATTCCTGACCTCTCGATGGCTCCGTTGTCGTCAAAGAAAAGAAAGCTCCGTCAATCAAATGGGAAGCGTCCGAAAGGGAGGCACAGAGTTGCAGTCACTCAACAATAACTTTAAGAACTTGCATGACCGTAACAATATGTTTATGCATACAATATAAGAATTGCAAATATAGGAAGTTTGGTTCAACATTTTTTATATTTTTAAATATTTTTTTTTTATAATGTGAACGATTTTCAAACAATATTACCACAAATCAGTAACAGTAAGTCCCGCCTTCAATTTAATATTTACTAAAGTTATACCGAAAAACTTAGGTGAATCTCCAGTTGTTTTCTGCAAACATTTCTATTCAAAAGTGTGTTATAAAAAGTGTGCCAGGGAGTGCCTTTTTTGTTCAAGCTGAATGCAAAGCAATATCGTCCAATTGGAGAGTCCTCAAAAGGATTTCCCAGGGTATGTTAAAGACTATTGCATTAACCTACAGTCACTTTTTCACATAATGAAATTAACTAAAATATTTACATTTAAACACTTTTTCCACGTCCTCTACTTTAATATAACGGAAAATTTAGAAAACGCGATAAATTTACTCTCTGTGACTAATGAAACCATTCCCCTCCAATTTTCAAAACTGCATAAATGGACCAATTGTATTTTGTTAATGTATGTAAATACTAATGTGGTAGAAATTATTATTAACTTATAAAACGATTCCTAATCTTGGACTATGCATGTTTGACTTCATTCACCACGATTTTCAAAACTGACCAAATCGGGGTGACCAAATCCATGGTCTTTTCAATTTTATATAAACATCCGAAAGCATAAAAACATTTGAAATAAATCTCGTCTCACTTTTTTATATGAATTGAAAATTCATAAGGGACAATTATCGTTTTTGTAAGTTTTATTTTAATAACTTAAAACCTTGTAGTCTTACTAAAAAATGATATATGAACGTGAGGTGTTAAATTTAATAACCTTTAATTTGATATATCGCCTTGTTTATAACAGTTAACGCATTCCGTAGATATTACGAGCCAAAGTTTTTTTTTCGAAATTCTTACATTTTGAATCAACTGCGCGGGCTAAAGATAAGTTTTAAATTAATCTTTCGTGGCCAATAACAATTGGCTTAGACCTAAGAAAACATAATATTACTATTACAATACCGTCAAATGACTTTTATTTTCCCCCATATAAAATCGGCCCAGCCTAATGGGGAATAAGGCAAAATTTGTTTAATTTCCAACCTTTGTTGGAAACAAAGCAAAACTCAGATTTTGGTATTATTTCCCTTTTAAAAGTGAAATAAAGCAAATTTTGCGTCATTGCCGTTTGTATTATTTTCTATAGGACTTAGCTTCACACCAGCACCAGCTACCTCTGGAAAACTTCTTTCAAATTCTTATGGTGTTCCTAAAAGCGATAATGTGGTCTATACACACTATTGGGTCATGGGCTACATATTTGATCTGCGTTTAAATTTTATAGCTAAGTTTTTACTGTCATTTGAGGTCACTATGTGACGATGACATTATATTTCTACTACTCTGTAGTAGAAGGTAGTTTCACTCAATGATTTTTGCCGCCATGTTAGCCATTTGACTTTTGCTGGCATTATGACATCTCTATCAAAATCAAGCTACCAGCCACAAAAAAAAAATATTTTCAAATCAAGGCACATACATACAGGTAGAAGCCAAAATGACATTGCTCTCATGAGAACCAAACCTTTAAACTTCAACTTGGTTTTCTTTTATTTCCTATATTTCGTTACGCTTTAAATGTCATGTCGTTTGATTTTGGAT
Organism: Rhagoletis zephyria; assembly: GCF_001687245.7. Classification (NCBI taxonomy): domain Eukaryota; kingdom Metazoa; phylum Arthropoda; class Insecta; order Diptera; family Tephritidae; genus Rhagoletis; species Rhagoletis zephyria. Next base: position 467,512 of record NW_016157153.1, on the reverse strand, counting down.
TTTTTTTTGAATATTCGTTAAAAACAAATTTTAATTAACATTTGAATTTTTGTAGTGTTGTGCGGCTTATACTTAGTGTATGTGTTAAAAATGCAGCACCTGAAGCCTTGTTTTTATGTGGTGTTAAATATAAATCAGAGGCCACTAATTTTTTAACGTGCCTCAATGTCCTTAGCGTAAGAAGCGTTGGGAAAGCAGCTGTGGGGTAGAGCTGCAGCGAAATGCCTTGCTGTGCGTTAAACATTTTAAAGCAGCAGATTTCATAAATGCACCGGGAGGTACAGGAAAGGTACGTTTGATGCCAAGTGCTGTTCCTATGACCCTTATGCCGGAAAGTCCCTCCAACAACACTGCAACTCATAAATCAAAGACAGAAAACAACAAACAAATTAACAAATTTTAACTAAAGAAAATAAATAAATAAAATTAAACTTCAAATTTACTTAAAAACGTCAACCAGTGAAATGGAATTTTTTATTTTTCCTTACACACGCTCATTTTTATTTTTACTCTCCCGAAAACTTTGACTTTTGTAGGTTTGATGTCAATTTGGCTTCTACCTGTTTTTATTGTACCATG